>NC_139349.1:75862537-76152624 GCF_055883805.1 Amblyomma maculatum | reverse complement strand
AATGCTTCAGTTCAGTTCAGGCGTTCAGTCGTGTCCGACTCTTCGTGACCCTATGGACCATGTCACGCCACGCTTTCCGGTCTCTCACTATCTTCTTAACATCACATAGCTTCATCTGCAATGCCTCGAGAATGCCATCTAACCATCGCGTTCGCTGCCTACCCCTTCTCCGGCGACCCTCAACCTTTCCGAACATCAAATCTTTCTCCAGCGACTCCTCTCTTCTCATCAGATGACCAAAGTAGCTGAGCTTTAACTTTAGAATTTGACCCTCCAATGAGCAGTCAGGGTTTATGGTCGACAATATCGACTGATTTGATCTTCTGGCAGTCCAAGGAACTCTTAAGATTCTTCGCCAGCACCACAATTCAAACGCGTCAATTCTTCGGCGGTCAGCCTTTTTCACAGTCCAACTCTCGCATCCATACATCACAACTGGAAAGACCATAGCACGGGTTATACGGATCTTGGCTGGCAGACTAATGTCTCTGCTCTTTACTAGGCGGTCAAGGCTAACAATTGCTCTCTTTCCCAGAAGCAGGCGTCTCCTAATTTCATGGCTGCAGTCTCCTTCCGAGGTAATCTTGGCGGCCAAGAACAGAAAATCTGTCACAGCTTCCACTTCTTGTCCATTGATGCTCCAGGACTTGATAGGGCAAGACGCCATGATCTTCGTCTTTTTAATGTTCAGTTTAAGCCCAAACTTCTCACTCTCTTCTTGTACGCGCATCAGTAGTCTCTTGAGTTCCACTTCACTTTCTGCCATTAAAGTGGTATCATCCGCATATCTAAGGTTGTTGATACGTTTTCCAGCAATCTTCACTCCAGCTGATGACTCGTCCAGACCGGCCTTCCTCATGATGCACTCTGCATATAGGTTAAATAGGCAGGGCGACAGCATGCAGCCTTGCCTCACCCCTTTCTCAATCGGAAACCAATCAGTAAGACCATGCCCAGTTCTGACTGTGGCCTCTTGCCCTTCATAAAGGTTCCTGAGGAGACAGATGAGGTGAATTGGAACTCCCATCTCTTGGAGAGCTTGCCACAATCTGCTGTGATCTACGCAGTCAAACGCTTTCGCATAATCAATAAAGCAGAAGTAAATGGGTTTCTGGAACTCTCTTGCTTTTTCCATGATCCAGCGAAGGTTGGCAATTTGGTCTCTAGTTCATCTGCCCTTGCGAAGCCCAGCTTGCACGTCCGGAAGCTCCCGATGCACATACTGCTGCAGCCTACCTTGCAGGATTTTTAAAATCACCTTGCTAGCATGCGAAATAAGCGCGATCGTGCGGTAGTTGGAACAATCTTTGGCACTGCCTTTCTTTGGAATGGGGATGTAAACTGACCTTCTCCAATCCTGTGGCCACTGCAGGGTTGTCCAAATCTTTTGACATAATGTATGCAGTGTGTTAACAGCGTCGTGGTTGAGGTTTTGAAGCAACTCAGCTGGAATACCATCAATTCCGCTAGCTTTGTTCTTAGCAAGGCTGGCTAGGGCCGATTCAACTTCACTCTTCAGGATGCCCGGCTCGAGATCAGTAATCACAACCGTCCTATGTTGGGTTTGCACATCCGGGTCCTTCTTGTACAGTTCTTCTGTGTATTCCTGCCACCTCTTCTTTATCTCTGAGGCTTCAGTGAGGTCCTTGCCTCGTTTGTCCTTTATCACGCCCAGCTTAGCACAGAAGATTCCTTTGATATATTTGATTGTCTTATACAGAGCTCTTGTGTTCCTTAATTGGCTGTTGTCCTCAACTCCTTGACACTGTATGCTCAGGAAGGCATTCTTATCTCTCCTTGCTATTTTCTGAAAATCCGCATTGAGAACCTTGTATCTTTCTCTTTCCCCCATACCTTTTGCCATCCTCCTTTCCTCAGCTATTTGCAAAGCCTCTTCAGATAACCAGTTTGCTTTTTTGCATTTCTTTTGCTTTGGAACTACCTTAGTAGCAACTTCTTGTATTATATCACGAACATCAGTCCACATCTCTTCGGGCTCTTTGTCTTCTAGATCTAATTCTTGAAATCGATTCCTCACTTCCACAGCATATTCTAATGGAATCTGATCCAGATCATACCTGAAAGGCCTTCTAGTTTTCTGCGTTTTCCTCAATCGAAGCTTAATTTTGGCAACAAGAAGCTGATGATCGGTGCCACAATCGGCCCCAGGCCTTGTTTTTACTGCTTGTATAGCGCTTCTCAATCTCTGCCGGCAAATAATATAATCGATCTGATTCCTGTACAGACCGTCCGGTGAAATCCATGTGTACAGGCGCCTCTTGTGCTGTTGAAAATGAGTATTCGTTATGGTCAGGTTGTTTTCTTGACAGAACTCTACAGCCTCTGCCCAGCTTCATTTGGCTCACCAAGACCGAACTTGCCTGTAATTCCGGATATTTCTTCACTCCCGACCTTAGCATTCCAGTCTCCTATGAGAAAAACGACGTCTGATGATGGGGTGCGGTCTAAAAGGCATTGTAGGTCCGCATAAAATCTCTCAACGTCAGCTTCTTCAGCAGCAGTGGTCGGTGCATACACTTGGATAACTGTTATGTTGAAAGGGTGACCTTGGATCCGAAGTGAAATCATTCGGTCGTTTTTGGGGTTGTACCCTAGCACTGCTTTGCCCATTCTTCTGTTTACTATGAGAGCGACCCCATTCCTTCTCTTGGATTCGTGCCCACAATAAAAGACATAATGGTCGCCGGAGTTAAATTCTCCCATTCCGGTCCACTTGAGCTCGCTGATACCCAAGATATCAATGTTCAATCTGTCCATTTCTCGCTTGACGATATCCAGTTTACCTTGCGTCATAGATCTTACATTCCATGTTGCTATGTGATATATCTACTTGCAACATCGGACTTTCCGGTCGCTTCCCGACACATCCACAACTGAGCGTCCTTTTGGTTTTAGCCCAGCCGCTTCATTCGTCCTGGAGCTACTAGGAATCGCCCTTTGTTCATCCCCAGTAACATGTGGGACGCCTTCCAACCTGGGGGGCTCATCTTCCGGCTCCATATCGATAATGGTATTGTGACTGGCCATAGGGTTTTCTTGGCAGGAAATACTGGAGTGGGTTTCCATTACCTTCTCCAGTGAATCACATTTTGTCAGAACTCTCTGCCGTGACCTGTCTATCTTGGGTGGCCCTACACAGCAGAGCTCACGACTTCATCGAGTTTCGCAAGCCCCTCCGCCACGACAAGGCAGTGATCCATGAAGGGGGCCTTTAATGCTACCAGGTTACAAACAATTCCATACTCCAAGAAGATTAATTTAGAAACTTCAATCTGGGCCGCATAATCAGACAATTCGAATTAACAATGTCGTCAGGGTGTTATTATACTGCTCTTTACTCATATTTATATTGAAAGCCTTTATGCAAAACAAAAAAGCACACTTTATGCCTCTGGCGCATTCCTTGCAAAATGAAGAAAAGAAAGCGCACACTGTTTGGCAGCCTTGAAAGATACCGTGAACCTCGGAGACATCCACGTCGAGAACGAGGTTTGTAGTTTGTTTGGAATGGCTGGCTTGAAATCGTTCGACGTGGATGGTAAAAACAAAAAATGGCTCCAAACATGTGCTATCTGTCTTCAAAGCGCATTAAATTCCTGGAGTAACCAAAACCGGGACCAAACAAGTTTTGTCGGAGGGTTGCGGAGTTGAAAGAACTTTTCCGTCACAAAGAACGCTATGCAATATAAAATTCCGCACTGATGTCTTGCTCAGCCACCTGTTATAAATATCGCCAGAAAAAAAATGTGGACACGCGGCTTTACGTTGAAGCTTGCGCAGAACTAGCTTCGTAGTGGTTACTCCGTGTGCCCCCTATTGCCTACTATATTCGCTCGCGTGAGGTCAACAGCGTGCTAAAGCGAATAATCATTTTTCTAAACCTGGGAGAAGCAGGACCTGAGCCATGGTTACATTATGGTCGTTTGAATATCTTCCGGCACATTTGGCGTGTTTTGACTTCTAAATGACCCGAATGCTCATTTTGGCTTGTGGATTCTCGACTCTAAATAAAGTCATTGCGATCAACCTTCTGTTCCTAAAATGTAACATGAGCAGCACCTTACACTTATTATACACAAACGAAGGAACCACTATGGAGTGTGAAGGAGCCCAATGCCAATTATTTCGCGGTGAAATAATCTATATTTGATTGATTGATTGATTGATTGATTGACTGACTGACTGACTGATTGATTGATTGATTGATTGATTGATTGATTGATTGTTTGATTGATTGATTGATTGATTGATTGATTGATTGATTGATTGATTGATTGATTGATTGATTGATTGATTGATTGATTGATTGATTGATTGATTGATTGATTGATTGATTGATTGATTGATTGATTGAATCAATCTACTGGAGAAGGCACCTTTGGCTATACGTGGCACATTGTAGAAGAGAGCGTTGAACATACTTTCCCCCACTGCACATCTTTCTAGGACTTTTTGAATTTTTGAACTGCTTGATCTGCATAGTCCGTTTACGCTAAAGAGAAAGAAAAAACTTCGAAAGAAACCTTATTCAATAAATGCCAGTCGCTACCCGCTCGCATTTAGTTTGCACATTTATTTCTATTGTATTGACCTCCATTTTAAACTAGAGAGACTGTCGAGGGGAAATACCAACTAATGGTATCTAAGGAAAGAGAATTTCTACAAGGCCCTCTTTTATGTTATTCAGGTTTGGTGTTTTTAGGGCATTACGAGCATACAAAGGAGGCCACATAGTAATTTGTTTTTTTCATCACTGACAACCAAACATCTTTAATATTCGTAGCAAGTCATATTTTAACCATTTCAGGGCGTTTAATTACAAGAATTCTTCCTCGAAGGCACCTGTAATATAAGTCTAAGTGTACTTGTGTACTCATTGGTGACGGTAGTTTCTACGCAAATTTCTTCTCCCTGGGCGTCTTTACCTGCGGTGGCTTAGATTGCTGAAATTGAGCCGTCTCCGTTTGGAGCGACCGAAACGAGTTTAAAATTGGTTTTTCGCAGAACGGCGGCCTACGATTTCCGCCTGAATAGACGTAAACATTGTTTCTTGTTACGCCCTGTTACTATCTAGGTATGAAGAAATCGGAAACAATTGCGAAGGAGCCGGAATTGAAATCCTTGTCTTGCCTCTCTTGTTTCATACAGACAGGTCACATTTGTTCGTGTGCAATACGCATTCGATTTCACTCACATTTTATTGCTTTCGTCGGTCGCTCCTTCTGTAGTTTATCTTCGTACTGCTCGATATGTAATTCGTTTCTTTTCCTGACAACTTATTTTTCAAGAAAGGACACTGTTCTTTTTTAGATTACTATTTCCTTGAAGCAAGGAATCAGACGTGATATGCAGTGTTCTGACCACTGTTATTGAATATAGGTTTGAGTAAAGCGTAATAGATAAAATAAAAATGAAACGTGGTAAAAAACGTTAGGAGAGGGCTCTTCCGTGAGCTAGTGTTACTTCTTGCTAGCACTACATTGTTGACGTCGCTTAGCGATGACTAGTTTAAAAGCAGGAATTACTAGAAATCGATTGAAGCACAGGGACGCCTAAAAAATTGTTTTCGATCCAGAATGCTTCCAACATCAATGGAGAAGCCATTAACTGCAGGCCAACATGAAAGAAAGTTTTCTTACAAAGTGCAAGAACGGTTGCATTTTATTAAAATGAACCCTTTTTCAAATGAGGTTCTCTGCACACATTCACTGCCTTTTGTATTTCCGGCGCAGGCGCAACTTGGAATGCAGTGAAAGTACAAGTCGGGCTTCTGGCAGGGCCGATGATTCCTTCCTTTCTAAAAAAAAAAAAAAAAAAAAGAAAGAGAGAGAGAGATAGGGGGGGGGGGGCAAAAAAGGTGGGGAGCCTTCTAAGTATAATAAAGAAGCACTATAGCAACACAAATACAGAGGAACCGGTTTCTTTAGCAAGGGAAAAAATAGATGAATGGCAGAAGTAGTGTTGGGGGATGAGGGGGGGGGGGGGAAGGGGAGCCTATTATAACCCGTGATAAACGAGCTACATCCGGAACGAATGTTCAACTGTGTTGTGGTGGGGACGGCGTCTCAGTTTTTTCTTCACTACATCTGCATACCCTTGCAGTGGAGAGAAGGGGTTTGTAAACATTCTTTCCTTTGAGGCACGGGGTTTTTGCATACCGCTCGCAGCTTTCGCGCCGTGCGAGCACGCCAGGGCAACGACGTACGGGCTGACGAGGGCTGATGTACAGGGTCAGTGAAGCGAGGCGAAAACAATGCGAGAGAGCACTGAAAAAAAAAAAAAAAAAAAAAGGCCGCGCTTAAAACTAAACACTAGGAAAGGGGAGAGGGTAGGTCGTATATCTATCTGAACTAGGAAAAGGGCCGAAAAAAAAAGGTGAACGGAGGGGAGGTAGGGCCTCGTCTGTCTATCCCAATTTGCATTCACGAAGAAAGCCCGGAGGCAAACTAGCTACAGGAGTCCGAGGAAGGCTCCCAGTGCTGGCGATGTGGGTCGACAGAATAAATGATCAATAAGAAAAAAAAATCGAAGAACGGCCATGCAGACGCCTGAACTATGTGCAGTACTCTGCTTGCTTCTTTCGGTCCCAACATCGGTCTTGTTAAACCCAGGAAGCCCTCTGGCTGCGTAGAAAAAACAAAACCTCCCGGCCACAGCGCGCTACGGCTGTAGGAAAATGTAGTCTAGTTTTGCGTTGCGTTGTTTCATTCGTTCAAGTAGCTGGGCAAGGAGCGTTGACCTGCATGTAAACAAGTTGCTTCGCTTCGGGGTCCAAGAGAAAAGGGATATACTTTATTTTCTGCCTTTTTCACGGGTTTTGAGTACTGGCCCTCTTTGTCTAACTACTACAAATGTTATTTTGCTTGCTACTGAGACACATATAGTCAGCGGTTAAGCAGATTATGCGCGAAGAACAAATGCAGCCGTTTAGTCCCATGGCTAGAACAAAAGCTTATTTAAACGATTAGATGATCAAAAAAATAATTATCGAGGACGCTTAAGTCTCCTTAAGTGCTGGGAATGTGTAACCATCAGGTGCTATTTTTTCGCTTCTCATGCGTGTTTCGACCCACTTAGACCAGCGTGAGCTTGGTTTTACATCTTGTTCGCGTGGTCCAACGTATAATTTTGTATTTTACTCGTCGATACCTTTTCTACTATATAGAACTGCACATGGTACCATTAAGTTCAGTTGTTAATCACAATTAACTAATTAGCGATACTAACACCTGCGATATTTGTAGTGCGGTCGTACTCGTCATGAGCTATCCAACGATATGGGACTTGGCCCTGTAGTGTAAAATTCAATTCTTAGTCGCAATTATCTAACAGGAATTCTGACCTGCGTTTAGTTCAGTGCAATTATGTTCGACATAAGGTATTTAAAGATATGTATGACTTAATGTTGCACGTAAAATGCTAATTTTATTCACATTTTTCTAATTTACAATAATTAAAAGACCTACATTAATTCTTTACAGCTTCACTCGGCACAAGAAATTAAACGACATATCAATTGATGCAGCGTAAAGTAATTACTGTTCACCCATTATTAGTAGTTAACACTCTCAATTAGTTTAATTATATTATAGTCAATGTAAGGTATGCAACGTAATAATACTTGTGGCTATTATGCTCGACATAAGCTACACGGCCACTGCGTATGCATTCTGTACACACATTCCACACACGGGGCGATGAGAAAAGTGTTAAAACGCCTCGAGTGCGATTATGGCGTTAGAGCATGTAACATCACATACCTAACAACCAGTGTTACCGCTCCGTTCATATTACGCGCATGGCCGGTTAACGTCCTTCATAACAAGTTTGGGACTGCATGTTTTCGCTCTACATTCTGCCCTGAACTTCGATACTATGAGAGATGCGCAGAAACATGGCAGGTCATTTAATGATTTCGCACGGATCCCTCATTTTGATATAGGGTTTCAAATGATGGAAAGACTTGCGTGGCATTACTGAATAAAGTCCCGCAAGAAGTTTACGCAAATATATCGTAGCACACTTTGTAGGCTGATTCCAGTTTAAATCACTCGTTTCGTTGCGTTCGGTGCGTAGTATGGAATTAAGGTTTATTGGATTCCTCGAGGGAACTTGCTTTGATAACTTTCTGAAGAGCTATGGGGAACGCAGTGACGTTTCCTGACATTCTTAATAGTGTTTCCTAAAGCTTTATTTAGAGTACATCACAAAGGAAAGCCTTTATCATAGGTTCAATTTGGTCCTCTTCATCGAAAGGTTCACGTCTGTAGCAGTGGTTCTGAAGCGATATAGGAGATGCATGCAGGAATTTATACGAAGGAAATATAAATTATATTTGCCACGTTACATGTTGCACAGAAAATACTTCAACGCTTTCTGTACTATACCACTTCCCCAGTTTCACGCTGTAGGAATCGCCCTGTACACGGGCCCCGTTCAGCGGTAGAAAAAAACAGTCAACTATATGTATATGCAGAAGGTGCACCCGAAGATTCAGGACTCAAGATACTTCCTTTATTGGCATAATCTGTCTCTGGGAGTGTGAGTGGCTATCAAGTCCCATAGAGGTGTCAAGGGTGCTTCTCAAGACTCGTTGGTCCAGGGGCTTATCTCCTCAAAGAAGTTGATACCGAAAAATGGGCATGAAAATAGTTCACACGCGAATGCAAAAAACACACTATTGCTGTAACGGAGTGGATTTAACGATATGGCGAGCATAGCAAGGCTCGACAAACAATCACGTGAGCGAATTATGTAAGGGAGTTTTCAGGGATCAAGTGTATGCAGCCTGTACGTTTTACCAGGTTAAATGGATAGTTGTGGGAGAGGCTTTTACCCTGCATTTAGTATCACAACTACTCTTTGCGGAGAGATGTGGTTTCGTGTATTCACAACATTATTAGCACACGCCACATTTAATCGCAGCTTGGCGGCCTCTTCTACTGTAAAGGGCAGCACAGAGCTTGGCAGCAGTTCTAACGATCAGGGCATTCATTTACATCTCTGATAAATTTGTATACCTCTCATGAACACACATCAATTAGACTGCGAACTCAAAACTACATAGCGGATATAATCACTCAGTTGCAATATCCTATCTGGGGAGTAGCCAGCCAAGGCGAATATGTGCTGGCCTAGCTTTAAAAAGCGGCACTCGATTCATGCTATTCAGGCATCACGAACTGCAGTTGGGTACGAATCACTTAATTGTTATCCCTAATAACGTCAAGGCGTCTGCCCATGCTAACGCAGGAGATTGTGTAACGATTACCGTGGCTGCTACCAAACCGCGTCACAGAAGCCTAGTTGTAGCAAAGCTTCTTCGGCCACAGCAAGAAATGCCCATCCCCACAGACGCGGAAAACTTATCACACTTTATAACGTACTCCGGTAGCAAAACCAACCCCTAAATCGGCACCGAAAGCCGAGAAAGCCGCTTTGACGCGCGAGCCGGTTCGCAAGCGAATGCAAAATGCGGCGCGGCACCCCCGCTCTGCTGCGTTCGCAGCCTACAGTGCTAGGGCGTGAACACAATACGTGCGCGTATTCCATCGTGGCGGGCTATCAGTGTCAACAGCTAAAATATTCTTACACCATGCTTGATGCACACACTTATGGGCTCCCTCCTATTCCTCTCTTGAGACTGAGCTGTTACTCTTAAATGCAGGTTTCTCTGAAGCACTCACACCGCTTAACACTTAGGAGTGACGTACTCGCCGGTTTATCGGAAGTGCTCCTGCAACGTGGCATCGCTTAACAAGTGATACTACGAACGCGTGCTCGGTCTTTTTACGTAAAACCTCCTTCGGGAATTCCCAGCGGTCGACACTATATTGTGGTTTGTGCAGCCCATTCTCATATTTCCGGGCACACAGGCTTGCCAAAACCAGTAGAGCCCGGCAGCGCAGATAAAAATCCTTAAGGATGCGGTCTCTTACTCCCGCTTAACATAGCCTGTGATTAAGGCAAACAAAATCACTGCTACGTTTATGTCAGAGTCCCGCGAGAAACTTCGCCCCAGGCTGTATTTCCTTACACTCGCTTCCGCGGCACCTCCAAACATGCTGCTACAGATTTGCATGCTGCTGTACTTTTGGTTTAGCAACTTCTCCACGCAAGCTATTTTCTTCATACTAATACTACTGCTTTGTCGAGTTCGTTTTCGTTGCCTCTCTCTACCTTTCCGCTCGCGCTTTTCTTTGGGTGAATGAGGAGAGTGTGGACTTGTGCCCGACCTTTATAGCGCACCTTGTTCCTCGCACCTATTTTTTATTTTACTTTTAAGAGTAAGTTTCTGTGACGAGAGCCAGCACATGCAACGCAATTATTGTTTGCTGCAGCTTGGGCGTGCGCTATGAGGTGCCACGGCGCGGCAATTTGCTGCGCCGTGATTCGTGGAAACAACAGCGCCTCGGGTAATGACGCCAGATGCAGTTAAGAGGGCCACGTTCGCCGTTCTCGGCTCCCGGATGCTCCTGTTCTTTATAACCATGAGCGTGCATGCAAGCAACCCCTAATCTGCGTGTGTTCTTGCTAACGCGAGTATGCTGTCGTCAAGGTGTACTTTGCTTATTTTTCCTCTTTTCTAAGATCGTGATCACCATCGTTATAGAATAAAGGGGCGAAAATTAGGACCTTGTACCTCACGCGCGAGGAACCCCGCGAATGGAGGATACGCCTGGCACGTGTGTTTCACGCGTTATAACTAACGAGCACATTTTCATGTACGTCCTTTGCTTTCTATTGCCCGCAGCGCTATAAAAAAAGTCTCACTACATGTAATTCTAGCTCTTACTTGCTTTGCTTAGCAGAACGCTTATAATGTTGGCGCTCTTAGAAGAAAAAAAAAAAAAGACGTGGGGACTACAGTCCGTCTTCTGATTCTCCGCTGATAGACAATAGATATATTTGGTTCCCGTTCACATTTTCAGACTTGTTGTAAACCTTCACCGTAAGATTGGCAGTGCTGGTGGGTTGGCGTGCGCATCAGCCTCTCCACCACTGAAATATGGACCCTCCGCTAGCCTCCACTAAAAAAAACTCATCTAATGAAATGGTGGTCAATTTGACGAGCGTGCAATATAGGTAGAAGTACTACTTTTTATTTATTTATTTATTTATTTATTTATTTATTTATTTATTTATTTATTTATTTATTTATTTATTTATTTATTTATTTATTTATTTATTTATTTATTTATTTATTTATTTATTTATTATGTAAGCCTAATTAGGTTCTTACAGGAGCGGGCAAACGTAAGGGACAATTATGTCAGAATGCAAGACAGGAGAAAAAAAAACTTGCAAGGAAATGGAAAGCAGGCGCAGTGCAACATTGTGATACATAGAGTTTGACACAAATCAGAACACTGATAAGGGAAATGAAGCATTATAAGAAAGTCAACACGGTAATCATCAAGCACTGACAAGACAAAACATTTTGAACACTCGTAGTGATTAAATGAGGACCATCGTAAAAATTATATTTATTATACTATAATTTTGTTTTAAGAAAAATTATTCGAATTTTTTTAAAATATTAAGAGACACGCCATCTATGAATTCATAGGGCAGACTGCTCCATTCTTCAATGGTTGAAGAAAAACTGATAATTGATATGCGCCACGACGAGTTTGGATGGCTCGGATGCACTGTCTGTGATTTAACCTCCTTGATCGATGATAAGGTGCCTTGATGCACTGGTCTGTATCAGTGTTTATTCCACCATCCTAAAGAAGGAATAGGTATTTCATGGAAGCTGCGCCGGTTGCCGATAAGAAAGGGTAAGTATATACCTTCTTTAGCTCGCATGAGTGGTAGGTACACTGTCATGGTGTGAGTAGCAGGAAAATAATAAAACACAGGACTTTATTTTGATTTTTTTCTAGTTCTTGGCGGAGGTGACTTATGAGGGCTTCAAAGGACGTTGTCAAGCTCAAGGATGGGCCTTATGAGGGTGTTATAGGCTCTGAGTATTACATGTGAAGGACCTTGTGATAGTTTTCTGCGAAGAAATTCGAGTTGTTTAGATGTTTCAGTACACGTGTTTGTTGTATGTGTATCACAACTTAGCTTATGCGTAAATGTGTCGCTTAAATATTTCTCCGTATCTACCTTAATTATGTGAAGTCCTGATAAAGTGTAAGAATATACTATAGGTACTTTTTAAGAGACATTGTGATACAAGAACTTTTGTTGGTATTTATTCCCATTTCTCATGATTCGCACCAATCTGACGATGCTATTTACTGAAGAATTTTAACTTTAACTGGGGTCATGACATGTACGAAGCGTGTTGTACAGCACGCCGTCGTCTGCGATGAGCCTTACTGGTACTCTTGGTTCTGCGCAAGCGTGAATATCGTTATTATATATCAGGAATAGAATCAGTTCCGAGACGGATCCCTGTGTGTGTGTGCGGGGGGGGGGGGGGGGCGAAGGAAACGCTTACTTTATCTGATCTTGCATTGTTCATGTCGGCGTATTATGTGCGAACTGTGAGGTAATAGGCGAGCCAGGTAGCTACTTTTGAGTTAATGCCAATGGCACGGAGCTTCTCGATTAATTTATAATGTAGGACATGATCAAATGCTTCTTCTAAAGTCAGTCAGTATGGCATCTTCTTGAATCTGGCGATCGATCGCTTGTGCAAAATCGTCTGTTATTTCTAGCAGTTCAGTAATTGTTGATGGTCCGTTTGTAAAGCCGTACCGTCTGGCGTAAGTTAAGCTATTTTCGTTCAAGTACTTTGTGATGGATTTATTGATGAAATGCATCCAGGGTTGAACGTTCCATGAGAGACACGACGCTCGTCCTGTTGTGCGTGCTTCGCTCAATTCATGAATCCGTATGCGGTTAGCAACAGTGCCGGATACACAATGTGCCATTTAGTTAGAGCGTGCCCACGCCCCTACATTGAGAACAACGAGTTTCGACTGTCACCGCACAAACATTGGCGTGTGCATTTGGGCTCATTGTTACATGCTCTAGCCGAAGACAATGCAAACTTAGTCCACTTTCGAGTGGAAACATTGCGCGGACGGTAATAGACCAACCACCATGATTGCATTGAGTGTCTACCATTACGAGCTGCAAGGCCACCCTGCGGTGAGCCGACAGACGGAGCTACAAAAGGCAGCGTTTGCTTCTAAGCGATTATTAACCGCTGACAATGCAACTGGAGTGATCAAGAAAGCATCGATTCTTTTATTTGTGAACGGCACTTGTTAGGCTAGTCAAATATTTATACGACCCTTTGCACGGGCGTTGTGACCTATAATGGACAGATATATAAAGCAATGAAATGGCGAAGTCTGCACGAGTATTGTCTTCGGAGGCTTTCTCCGCTTTTTTTTTTATGCTTTCTTCCGTATGTTGGGTGCTAACCTGAGCGGTATTGCGTTTCTTTGTCTCCGAGCGAAGCAGAATTTGTGAAAGTTTGTGCGGCGCTGTTTTTCGCAATCAACGGTTGATGTCTTCTATACGCCCCGCGCAAAGCGACGGCCACGCCACTGGCGGCGGAGTTGAAAGCTGATCCGGGAGCGGAGTCGGCCGCGTCATCTGCTAGCCGCGGGTTTCTATGCGGTCCTCGCGTCATGAATTCATTTTCCCGATGCGTTTACATCGTTTCATAAACAGCATCCGCTGTCAATACAATGCGATACAAACTACGGGACATCTGCAGCAATAGTTTTTCTTTGGCTAAATGTTCGAAAGCTATAAAGAATGAGCCGGAGTGTATTTACTCGTCCCAGCTCAGCATGCGATACGACCGAGAGCGTTCTGTTCGATTTCACTTCGCGTTAACCAGCCGCTTGTCACTCCTGTCTTATATTTCGATATTAAATCACTTCGAACAATATTGGCGCATCATGGTAAATTTTCTGACGATTACTATCATCTGCGTTTAGGTACAAAAATAAATGTGCTGGTTACTGCGTAATCCTGTAGTAGTTCATTTACTTAGTGCAGTGCTGGACATTCTAGTGGCGCTTAATTTTTCAAGTCATTAATAGGTTCTGAGTACAAAGTAAAGACGGATATGACGAGCGTCAGGTTCGAGATTGAATGAATTAACACGGTGCTCCAAAGGCATGGTACGTGCATTTAATGGCCTGTAAGTGATACTTGTTAAGAGCCTCATCCATAAACATTTTGACCTTTTGCCTTAGCGCATAAGCTTATACGATAAGAAGGTTGTAAGCGCTCGCTTTGTCGCGTTTCACGCAGTTCCGACTCTATATGCTACTACATATGTCATCGTTATGATTCAATTCATCATTATGGCTATGCCCGTGGAGGTTGTTTCAAATATCGGGGCGCTTATTTAAACATCGCCCATTAATACCAGAACGCGATTGCGTTGTCGGACCCCGTTCGCATCGCAAATTCAGTAAGTCTACCATTACTCAGCTTGAAACAGCGAGCCTTCGATACCTATGAGCTTGTGTCTGTCTCGCAACACGAAATTCCTAGGTTCGACTTACACCCCTACTCAAAGTTGACTGAGTTTTCATTTGAACTCAATTACGTTCCATTTGTTGCGGAACGTCTTTGAAAAATTCAGCGTTAATCTTAACATTTCAAACTGCTCCTAAATTTTACATAATGATTTTTCGTTCACAGCCTGCGACAACGACGGCGACGTTGAATTTTCTGCGACACGGGACCCTTAGCGACATCGCATTAAAGTTTTGTGAATTCGGCTGATGAAGCGATATACGCATATATAAGAGAGTGGTGCTGGCATGGTTTAACGGCGGTTGACGCAAAATGTCTCAGATATTGGATCGCGGCGCGTCACCATGAGCACATAATAAAAGAACTTGGAAAGCAAAGGCAGGGTAAATGAAAAAGACAAAAAGAAAGACAGTGATACTTCGATTGCAGTAACTGATCAGTCGATGCAGCATACCCACAGTACTCAAAAATGCAGCTGGTCATTTAGCGCTTGTTTATAAGAGGCACCTGGCGCGTGTACGCATTAGTATCTCCCAGATCCAGCACCATCGTTTTTGCTTCTACACAAAGGCCAATCGTAGCTTTATTAATCAGGCTTCCGTAGAAAAAAAAAATCGGCAAAGGCTGTGAGAAAACAAAAATTGCCGCCGAGAGCATCGGATATCCTCGCAGCGACGCATGAGTAGCCACAACTCGTATCCCGGAAAGACTTTCGAAAACGACTGCTAGACGGCTTTCAGTGGTGCCCTTATAGGCAGTATAGGTTTAGGAGGCGTTCTGTTCTTCTGCCCAGGAAATTTCCATAACATGGAACGTCGCTCGTCATTCGCGGTTAACTTTCACATTCCTTTTTCCCAACGTGACAGCTTTTTAGAGCGAGCGTTCAAGGTCTTCGGCAAGTACAAGCAAGAATTTCGTGTTTCCGTCAGGCCATCTGATTAGTTTTTAACGCGAGAGAGAGAAAGATGGGAGAGCGTTTGTTACAGATGGGCAAAACATCGATCTGGAGGATCGTCATGTGACCTGCTCCTCTGCAGTTGCAAAGGGTAAGAAAAGCTGAATGGGGTCTTAAAGGGCGATAATTTGAACAGAATAGAGACGTGAGTTTATAAACCACACAGTGGAACCATCTATTCGGAACTGCGGATGGGAATCTCCTTTACCCAAAAAATGAAGGGGCGCCTCCGTTGCGTGGAGTAGGGTAAGCCTCCGGTCACGCGCCAAGGTCGGTCGAGAGTTGCACTTCTGTCGAAATGAGCTGAGTGAGGGGCCAACACCAGTCCTTACTTCGCGTGTACGGACGCATACCGTGGCACATGCACAACCTCCATTACGTGACAATAGGTGTGGTTTGAACAGTCTGCAAGACTAAATATTTTCTTGTACAGCAGGAATGAATAGGCGCCGAATACTGGTATACGCAAGAGGTTTTCCTCCTGGCAACGTTGAATGCTGCATGTAATAGCAAAGTGCATGACTGGATTGAGCCGTTACACTGACTCCTTAAATGTCATAATTAGGCCGCTGCCCCAGTGCGCATAATAAAACCGGGAAGAAGGAAGCAGGCTTTCTGTTTTCAAAACAGCATCACTGTTCGCGCATCACTGCTGAATTTTTGAGAACTCTCCTTCCTGGCAAAGGAACTACCGCGGCTTCAGACGACAAAAGCATCACTACAACTCTACATTCAGAACCACGCAACTAGTCCGGATGTCATGAACCTTCAGGAAACAGGATCTTCCCCCAACTTGACCCCATACGATACCATCTCCTTATATGCACGCACTGCGATTCTCGCGAAAAGCACTTTCACGGCCATCGACCATGCGCTCAGCAACCAAATCATTGAGCTTACGCTCGCTGAAATCCTACCGCCTTCACCAGACGACCCGAGACTTTGCATAGAGAACGTATACGACCCACCCCGAGACACAGGCCATGGCTTCCTCACATTCCTGGCCGACATCAACCGCAAATATGGGTCACATACACTGATAGTAGGCGATTTCAATGCCGTACACACCACCTGGGGATACCTTAAAAATACGCCCAAGGGTACACGCTTGTACAGCGCCTTTATGCAACACTCCGTCACCCCCATCCCGGACGCCAACTCCCCTACCCGAATGGGCACTAGCACCACCAGAGACAACACCCCAGACATTACACTCAGTGACATCCGCTTTCCCATTTCCTACAACGTACTACTAGACACACTGGGCAGTTACCATTACATTATCCAAGCTCAACTGCAACATGACGCCAAACAGTTCACATCCAAGACCCAGTATCTCACAAAGTAGAACGAATTTCGTGAGCAATTAGCGGCAGCCACTCCGGAGGACAGCGATCTCCCATTGGAAGCCTGGATAGATAAGCTCCAGGCTGCGCTCAAACGCACCACTAAACACATCCAGAACATTCCTCAAACACCGCGAATTTATCATCACCTTCTACATGTCTGGAAGGCAAGGCGAAGCCTCGCTAAGACATCGAAAAGGCAACGGCACAACGGAAAACTCTGCCTCCAGATCGCACACATTACCACCGGGGCTATAGAGAACGCATCCAATCAAGCCAACTCCAACTGGAGATACCTTTGCAACAGACTTCATGGTATTCTAGGCACACGAAAAACCTGGAATATCCCCCGAACCCTACTCGACCCCACCACCACCAAACAGACAGCCATTAACACGCACCGCCTCATTAACATTGAAGCACAACAAGGCGCAGACGTCCTCCAATATCTCACACAGCGATACATTTAGCCACTTCCATCCCCCTCCATGCCTCCATGCCTCAATCCCCTCTCCCACCTACCCTGAGGCTGTATGAGGACATAACCACCGCGGAGGTAGCACCGCACCTGAGCCGGGCTAACATACATACGAATTCCTTCAAAACCTCGATGATACATCACTCGCCCAACTCGCAGCTTACTACAACCAACACTGGAGGGAGGAAACTTTACCAGCATCTTAGAAACAGGCCGCAATCAATTTCATTCCCAACCCCGAAAAACCCCTTTCCTTAGACAGCCTACGCCCCATTTATCTCACACGCTGTCTCGGCAAGCTCTATAAACATGTAATCCATAGACGACTTCAACCTGAACTCTAATCTACCGCCTTTTTTTGCGCACAGTCAATTCGGCTTCTTCCCGCATCTCTGCACCCAAGACATTCTACTACACCTTAAAGAGACCGTCCTCAACAACACCCTTCATAAACAGGTCACCCCTTGATAACATCAGCCATGACCACATTATGTCTACTATTGCCACAACTTAATGCGGACTACGCATCTGGCGCTAAGTTGAGGCCTTCCTATCCAAACGCATGGCCCCTATCTCACTCGGCTCCTACGCCTCCCCGACCATCCACTTACCCAACCGCGGCACACCGCAGGGTTCAGTCATTTCACCCATTCTTTTTATTATCGCTCTAACTTCCTTAGCACGGATACTGAAAACTATACCTAATCTTCAACACGCAGTATACCAGACGGCACCACACTATGAACTACAAAGGGCTGCCGTGGCCAATTTTAGCATACTCTGCAACTCGCTACGGATGCCATCCAAACATACACACAGGCTGTAGGTCTTGCGTGTGAACCGCAGAAATCTGAACTCCTCATCATCACACCTCCCGCACGCACCACAGCCTTCACCGTACTCCTCGACAACGCTCCGATTTCCACAGCACCATGTCTCCGACTGCTGGGTCTACATTCAACACGGCACGAGAGCAACTCAAACCACACAACTCCTGCAGAGCCAGATCAGTCAAATCACACATCTCATCCGCCTAATTTCAAGCCGCAGTCACGGCCTCAAAGAAAGGAAATTTTAAGACACGTAGAGGCCCTCACCGTTAGCCGACTAGCCTACCACCTCCCCTAGCACCATCTCATCAAAACCCAGCTCACCAAACTTAAATTCCTACGCCGCTAGGCCATTAAAGCAGCCCCCCATTATCTCGTGATACCAATTACCTCGTCATTCGTTCTTCAATTAGGCATACACAGCAATGTCGAGGAAATCACAGAGGCGCACCTCTCTAGTCAACAACGCAGGGTCCGCATAACACCTACGAGCACTCATATCATGGGCTTAATGGGCTACAGTACCCCTGATTCCTCCATTGCTGAGAGTGTGCAGGCGGAGCCTCCAAGGGTCCTTTTTGGCCTGCACACTCTCATTTTCTAATTTCATTTCATTTCATTTCATTTCATTTTATTACCTTAAAGGCCCCTAAAAAGGGGTGTTACATAAGGGGTGGCAAGAGCAAAAATACATAATCACAATAACAGGAAAGTTTTGACACTATCGATGAACTGTGGTGTGCAAGTGATGAGAGCAATGTTGTCCGGAAGGCCGTTCCAGTCTGCAGCTGTTCAAGGAAAAAAGGAATTTGAAAACGTGACGGTACGTGAACGTGGACCGGCAACTTGTAGCTGATGGCTGGTGCGATGAGATTTGCGTGTGGGTGGAAGAATATAAGGTGCGATGCGCATAGGACTGTGGAAAAGTTTGTGAAATAAAGATAGGCTGGCAATGCGACGACGGAGCGATAAGGGGGATAATCCGGATGCTGTTTTTAAGGAGGAAACGCTGATTTCATAAGAATACGATGAATGAATAAAACGAGCGGCGCGATTTTGAACAGATTCTAGGGCACTAATGAGGTAAGCTTGATGAGGATTCCAAATGGGCGATGCAAATTCTAGTTTGGACCTGACGAATGATTTGTAGGCTAATAACTTTACGTGTTCGGGAGCATGATGAAGATGGCGCTTTAAGAAACCTAACGTCCTGTTAGCTGACGATATTATGTTAGTAACATGCATACTCCAAGAAAGATCGCTACAAATTGTTATGCCTAAATACTTATATGATGGAACTAGCTGTACGGGAACTTCAGAGATTACGTAAGGAAAAACAAGAGGGTTACGGCGACGGGTAATAGACAAAAGATTACGCTTACGTGGGTTAAGTTCCATTAGCCACTCGTCACACCAGTCTTGAACAGCATTAAGATCGTTTTGAAGAGAAGATTGGTCAGCGGTGGTGAGAATAGCACGATACAGTACACAGTCGTCAGCAAACATACGTGTGTTAGATGTTACGTTTGAGGGCAGATCATTAATGTATATTAGAAAGAGTAGCGGGCCAAGCACAGACCCCTGGGGGACGCCTGACGTTACTAAGAGTAAGTTAGAGTTCACATTGTTAACGGAGACAAACTGAGAACGATTAGTTAAGAACTCTTCAATCCACTTCAATATATCGGGGTGTAAATTTAATCTGGAAAGTTTATCAGTAGGCATTTATGAGGTAATTTATCAAAAGCTTTAGCGAAATCTAAAAATATGACATCAGTTTGTAGGTTAGAATCAAGGTTAGCATGCAGGTTATGAATGAATGTAGAAAGTTGGGTCTCGCAGGAGTAACCTCGGCGAAAACCGTGCTGAGCAGGATGGAAAAAATCGTTGGAATCAAGAAATGCCATGATATGGGTATAGATGACATGTTCCATGATTTTGCAAGGGATACTAGTTAGCGAGATGGGACGGTAATTTAGCGGTGAGTTCTTGTTACCTGATTTGTAGACTTGTAATTTGATTTGTAATTAAATGTTTTTCAGCATCACCACCTAAGACTCAAACCGCTCCCTCTAAATATGGATACCGAACACTACAAAAGCCGTCGCGCAGCCCGGGCATCATATCTTTCTAAGTAGTACTTAGAACGCCAGGACATCATCTACACGGATGCTTCACATAATACTGACAATCCTCACATCTGCACTGTCGTATTCACGGACATTCGCCACTAAACATGCAATACGGCCTCTATCCAATGCATTAGCATCACCGAGGCCGAATGCCTGGCCATTACACTCACTATCGCACACATCAGTCTCTTGCAGACTCAGCACAACACGATATGCACAGGCTCCCAAACAGCATACTGATATCTCCTGCGAGGGACTCTCCCATACTCATCCTCTAGAATACTGTCCACACTACCTAACCCTCCCGATCCCATCACCATCACATGGGTATCTGGGCACGAGGACATGCTCGGAAATTAGCGCGCTGATGAGTTTGCCCGAGAACTGTGCTTCCGGGTGCTGGTAGATGGCCTCCCCAAACCTTCAGTATGCACCTTCATCGAACCTCTTGATTGCACTACGATTTTTCACGACTATCGTCGTTGGCGCGTCACGTACCAACCACCACATCACTCGCTCAATCACATTGACAGCACGTACTAGCGACAACTCCAGACACATTCGTTCCCATCTTCTCAATTTGTCCACATCTTTCACCCCACGGTCTTCCCACCGTACTGCAAAACTTACAAAGCCACCCCACCCGCTTTCTACTATTACCTAAGGGAATGCCCACATCCCGTCTGCATTCCTCTCATCAAAATCCCCAACCCCTCCACCTGGGAAGCCGCCCTTCTGGCCACAAAACCCGCCGACCGGCTACGACTGGTAGAACGGGTCAAGCTAGAGGGAACGGCCAGAAGGCTTCTAGGGCCTTCCTGGGAGTGTCTACTTAGTTTTAATTAAATAATGTGTTTTCTGCTCCTTCTTGCTGTTTTCGCAGCATCTAGCAATCTGCAATGTGCAGGAAAGCACATAAAGTCACATTCTTTAGAAGCATAAAGAAGTCTAAAGCCATATATTCGCATGAGACTTCCAGTAACAAGTTCAATTCAGAATATCTAGCACTTGTTTAGCATGAGAAAAAAATGCTCCAGATGAAATATGCTCGAGCGTACTCTACGAAAAGCTACTGACGGAGGCGACGCTCATGCACGAAATGTTTGCATATTGTAGAATGCGAAACGTACGTCGTTTCAGCCCTATTCAGTGTTTTGCAAGATATGCACTGTTTGTACAATGGGACTAAAACAAATGCTTGACGAAAACAGAGGAGCGGACATCTCGATCTTTATTTTTCATTTCTGAATTTCACTAAAGCTCTTTGTGCTACTTGTTTTTGAAAGGATATTCAGTCTGAAGCCCGAGATTGCTTGCGCGTATAACGCGGAAGCATCGGATTCTTTGGGTTTATTCACACGCGCCATCGTCCTCTAAGTCTACGCTATGCTTCGTAAGGAATTTTTGCTGCCATTGTGATAGGCAACGTTGGCTAACTTCAAGACAGACGAAGAATTCTAAATATGCGAAAAGAACGTCGTCCCCAACTACGGCTCCGAAAACCGCGCGCAGGGAGGTCCTGCTCCAAGTAAATCCAATGTCTGCCATTCCTGTTTCGGAATTCGCGCGGAACGCAGTTTAAAATTTCAGCCATTTGTTTCTAGACAGCGTCCTTCAGTGAAACTGCTATGGAACGGATTCTGTAAATAAGTTGACTATACTTGCGAATGCTCGTAGCGTTCCAGGTCGAGACGCTTCAGTTGTAAATGCAATCGGCGAGAGGAGACGCGGTTGCGAGGAAATAAATTATTGCAACGTTTCCGTTTGCAGTGGTCTTGTGTGTATTCCTGGGGATGAAGCATTTATGTGCCGTCATGCTTCCAGTATTTTTTATTAAACGGGTTTGCCTGGAAATAATTTTTCTTCCATGCAATCGCGTCCTGTGTTTTTTGTTTGTTTGTTTGTTTGTTTGTTTGTTTGTTTTTGCCTTTCTTTGCCAAACAACTTGCATAAAGCCAGGGGTATGTTGGAAACTAATGAGAAATTTGCCATAAATGCCTTCGAATCTACCTCTTGATTCCATGTTTACAGAGTGTGCATTCCATACCGGAGCATGTATGGTGCACTTTGCTGTTTGTGACCTGCGTTATGGTGTACAAGTAAACGCTAGAGAAATGCGCGCTGGGCCATCGATGGGTGTGTTCGACGGAAAAATAGGCGATAAGTCCATCAGGCGATTCTGAAGGATTACTTCTGCAGTCACTGTTCGTGGACCAGTTGTTTGGTTCTGCCTATAGTAAACCAGCATCGTTGAGCACGTGAATGTGCTAGCAAAAATGACCCGTCTTGTGGCGGTAAAAGTTGCCGCTCAAGCGAAAACTGAACCGCTTATGTCTGACACAAGTAAACCATAAAAATATCTTTAACCCATTGACTCTCATTCCAAAGGTTGTTTTTTTCGCTTGATACCGCTTAACGAGCGCTCAGTTTTCTGAGAATGAAATCATAGGAAATTTGCTTTCTTGCTACCTTTCTCCGTAAGCATAGCTGTCTTTGTTGCCCGTACACTGTGGTGTTGGGTGCCGCCTGAAGCTACACCTTGTGGAGGTAGTTTACGATAGCTGCTCCCGGACTTGAAACGCGCAACAGGAATTATTTCTTTATTCTATGAGCGTAAAGCAATGAGAATGGCTTATATGTCTGGTAATAAACTGTCTTTACCGCCAAATAGCTTCCATCTTTAGATTTCCAGTCGTTCCTAGAGACCCCAATCCAACAATTTGAACGTCGATACTGCGCACGACCCATAACGCAGCGTTGCTCGCAAAGTTAAATTTGCTTGGACCATGTTTGTTCCGAAGTATGTGATAAATTAGGTATGAATTTACTCCTGGCTCCTGGGCACTCACTCCTGGGCACTCAACGGCTCCTGGGCACTCACTGCGCCCTTGCTATCTTCGTCAACAGCAGCTTCGTTTTGTTTTTAATTAATGGACCTGGTTATAAGTTCTCTCAAACTCTCTCACAATTTCATTAAGGGAATCACTAAAAGTGGCTGCGAACGCTACATTTGTCACATTCTCTTCAGCAAGTCTGGTCGGCACCTAAGGCCGCCGAATTGCTGCACATACTCAGTTTGGCAGTTCTTTTTGTGTGGTTCTTGTCCGTTGTAAAATCAGTCACGTTACATAACCGTGCCAATTGATTACGGCATCACAACGCTGTTTTTCTTTTCTGTCTTATATGTGCAAGGAAATTATCTATGCTAGTCGCAGCTATTCTTCTCTGATGTCATTCCGAGCCCAGCGTTTTGAACGCTCGAACATGAGATAATTTTCACCAGCCAAAATTCTTTCGGTAACAACGCTTATAAAGTGGTGTATTGAATGCGAAATGATAGCTCTCATTCACTGCTAACCCTACTGCCTCCATTAGTTACGGATGCACGGCACCTTAACGAAAAAAGAATCCTCTCTTTTCAATGTCTCAGTCATAGCTCCTCACTTTAGCCGAGCCCAGACGAAGGATGAACGGTGTGTTTAGTCTCATCAGTTGTAGCTTGGGCTGAGAATGAGCCGGTCATTTGTCCCTTCTTTCGGTATCGAGGCAAGTGTGCTCTCGGCAAACAAGTGGGGTACTGAGATTTTTTTTTTTTTTTTTGGGGGGGGGGCATTACCTGCGGAGCTTGTAGTTAACGATACGTGAGGGCTTTGTTTCGAAATATTTAAGAACTGCCTGCAGTTTTCTGCAGACGCAATCTTAACAAGTTTTGATCATTAGTGGTGTCGAGGCTTATGCCGTTGTTTTTCCATCGCGTACTTTCCGATGGGTTTAAAATAGCAGCTAAATGATTCCCATGACTGTTCCTTTATATCGCTGCATCTATCCGTGCGACCGCACTGTTTTCCTCTTCCCCAGTGAGGTTCTTAACGATAATGCATGCCAGGTAAAATGGAGTGCGGTATTGGCGGATCGGCAGTTAATGTTTCCCTTTTTGTCGCATTTGTGTTGCATGTGGCAGTTAAATAATCGCAAGCAAAGAAGTAGTGACCATGTTCTTTATTTAAACAGGGGCGTGGTTACAGCTCTCTTTTAATTTTGGTTACAACTCAGCTTGCTCCGTGTGTTTTTTTGGAGCAGCTCAAATGTTCATGAGCACTTTTTCCACTACTAGGCAGCTGTTTCCTGCTCTTAACGTTCTTGATACCAATCCCTTATAACTTCGTTAAGGATAATACACAGTGCTCGTCCAAACAAGCCAATATGTAAGTGTCGAAAGTATTTTGTTCAACGCGCATCATGGACAGAATTAACAACTACAAGCTCGCCTTTCGAGCACCAAATTTAGTTGAGCGGCCGATCGTAAATGCAGTTAAAATAGTGACTGGCCTTCAATTTCGTGAGTTAACTCATGTCGATGCTCTGACTGAAGAATTTCAGGTAGCCTCCGCGTCTAGAATGCAATCACTACGCGTTATCGGCCATAGATACCGACCGTTGAATTTCTCTAATTTTGATGTGAAGCAGGGAAACCCCGAAGCCAATCGACACCCGTGCGAGTTGAGAGAGAAATGTGACCTTATTAACTGATGATTACACTGCTGCCGGTGGAACTGCCGAGCAACGCGCAAACTTGAAGCCCAGCTGACGGGTGTGAGGTTCCTCATTAAATATCTGGCAAGCAGCTGACGTTAATTTGGTCGGCATCCATCTTTGTGTTGCAGCAAAAACGCGCGAGTGTCCAGACATCGGTGCCGGTTATGTACTACAAAGTTGCATTTGTGTCATTGTACCCTGAAATGTTTTGCAGCTGTATGCTTGAGACAAAACGCTTTAACGCGCTAGTGCTAAAGACCCTGTTCTGCAGGAAATCGCTAGTTGTCGGTATTGTGACTGAAAAAAAAAAAAATAATAACGGCTCATGGCTCTGGCAAGTGCAAGTTTGCAGGAGAGATGGTCACATAGTGATTGTTTGATTTTTTGTGCTACGTCACTGGACCACATGACATAGCAAAACCTGCCAATTTAGGCTCCTGGTTTTGTATGGGCGGGTCAGATGGATATCGAACCTTCCAGGACATTTGGGTGATGATTAAGACACGCTACATCTAGGCCACGCAGGCATGTCCGCACGGCTTGGTTAAAGCGATGCTTTATAGGCAGCTATGTATATATGTCGGGGGGTGGTGCTTCGCATGCCTGGGTTGCTTAAAATAAATATGTGAGAGATAATCGAGGCATAGCTATATTAGAACTAAAGAATATTCTGTTAGGAAAATGACTGCAAGCAAACGAGGAACCTCAGAAGCTGCAGATGAAAGGCATTAACAATATTGCGCCGTACCTCAAAAGTCAGACCTTGAGTCTCCCCTCACCTCAATTTTTTTAATCGGCTTTGTTTCTTTATTTCCTACCTTACTTATACAATTTATGCGATTTGCAATAACGTTTCGAGTTACGGAATTGTTTTCAGATGCTTCATTTTTTTTTTCCTTCCCTTAGTTTCAAACTGACTCGTCGGTCTCATTTATTCACACATTCATTAATATTGTGAACCTGTTTTTTTTTTCATTTCCACAGCAGTCGAATACAAAACATAACAAACAATACGCATTTAAAAGGATGCCATTCAAGAAACAATAAAATGTGACACTAAGTATTGTCACCCGCAGTGTTACACCTAAAAGAATACAGCACGCAAAAGTTGACAAAAGTTAACTGGACTATTTAGTTTCAAGATAATACATACATGTTTGAGGTTATGATGAAATGTCATAACGGGGCTATTCTACCTTTCTACTTCCGGTACCCTAGACTAGAAGTAAATTATTATGTACTAAAATAATAATGGATTGAAAGGAATCTGTTGCAGTGCAGTCTTCAGTATATACCCAACCAAGTCAGAATGCACAAAATGCTCGGCACAAAAGTATAAGCTTTTTCGTGGCCCCAGGTAAACTTTTCGCGGGAACTCCGCCGGCGGATATGGAAACAGAATACTTCATGTTACGTTTCGTCCCTCGCAGCAGGAGTGTTTGTTGACGTGCAAGCCATGTGTCTCTCTGAATAAACGATGACGCGCGACCCTACGTAATAGCTTCTCCATCTATATAGCCATGTGCTCCTACTGATGCTGCACCGTCAAAACAGCGCTGACAAATACGGCCGTCTTGTATGATGCATGACTCGCGTCGTCGCGACATCCGCTGTGCCAGCACGCGGAGTGTCGAAGGCGGAAAATCCTGCACTCGTTTTCTTCGCAGGGTCCGTGATTTCGCCATTTTATGATACGGGGGCTTTCCTTCGCTCGGATGCAGCTTTCTCAGACAGTCGGAGAAAACACGGCCATAGCAGGTAGGCAAAAATATAAGCCATCCCCGAGAATGTTGCTGGAGTTGCAGTGGCTTGCACACTTTCTTTAACAGTGATTGAGAGGCACCCACCTGGAATTCCCGAAGCAACTTCAGATATTTTAAAAAACTATTACACTTTGCCGTGGTGAAACAGCTTAGCGTTCTAGTTATTGCTGTTTATTTTTTCAAGGAGTATTTCATAATAATTCATAATTTGAAGATGTAGTGTTTAAATTCAGTCTTCGGACGTCGTTTTCAGCGTGTTACTTAACTTACCGATATGACTTTTGACTTCAATGCGATGTCAGCACATGTCCACGTAGAAGAGTGACCACAGTTATTTTTCTTTACATACTGCAACACCAAAACCTCGCTCCATCATAATTTAGGCTATAGTTTTCTGTTTTCAGGATAAAGAAGAATTTGAAGGCCACGCGGATGTGACCGTTAAAAAGAAACAACGTCAGTGTTGTCTGTCTTTGCTGTAATTGGCATTTCATATTTCTCGTCCAGACGTGCAGAGACTGGTACACCAGTTGCGGAAGTGTATAGTGTCTTTTGGGATAATAAAACGAAAATGATAGGCTCTTGACTGACAGAAGTGATAGTTTAGATTTCATGTGGCATTTTTTCAATTACATTGCCACTTTATAAAGTTACATCCCCGTAGCCTTTGCATATTTAACGTATGCATAGCTAACCCTTAGAAAAAAAAAAGTGGATGCATGTGTGATGCAGTGGGGGCGGGTGAAGGGACGGGAGCAGAGAAGGCATCAGTCAAGTTCTATAGTAGCCGACAGGTAATTCCTCAGGCCGTGTCTTATTCCTTCATGTTACATTTGTTTTCTTTTGTCTTTTGGTGCATTGCACTTGTCTGTCCTTGCGTTGCCTCCGTCTGCGCCACTTTTACTCTCTCATTGTTTCTTTTCGCGTTCCGCATAATTTCGTCCCGCAAGGAACTGATTTCAAAACGACGCACTTTCTTCTGCGTGTTATTCATGTGGTTTGTTTTTGTCTAAACACATGCATATGTACACGCCCTTTTCTGTCCTTAAGACTGCTTAAGAGCGGAAATGATAAAAGCCCACTCTAAGACTATTTTCACTAACTAAATCGCCTTTGTAATCCTTACTATCATCATCACTATCGCCACTATCATTATAAACCAACCATGTTCATATGTGAGCTATGTTTACTTGTGAGCTATGCTTACTTAAGTCAGACATGAAAGTTGTCGAAATGCAATTTATAAAGCTCTATTGTTTTGTCATTGAACTTACATAGATCTTTAAAGATGTGTCGCCGCGATGTGTGTTTTTTTTTCGTTTGTAAGTATGGTAATGATTTAATGTTTTACTCAACTTAGCACAGGATGTTATTTCGCCACTGTCAGCTTTCCGAAACTGCCAACTGAGGTTCACGGTGGAGGAATAGACTGTTCCTCCACCGTTCTCAGGTTCCATAGTGAATTTAAATACTTTTTTTATTTTTCACATCTCTTTTCTCGTTTTTTCTTCATGTTTGTGCCCAAAAAATAAAACAAAAACTGCAAGCCCTGGTTTGTTTCCAGGGGGTGTAATATTTCCCAGCCATAAACACAAAGTAAACTGATGTTTCCAACTCTGCTACAGAATCTGGCTCACTAATATTCTAAATTGCATTCGTTTTCGCTTTGAAGAGAAAAACTATAAAGAACTTCAACGTTTTTTTAAGAGTCTGCAACGGTTTATAAAGCAGTTTACTAGCAGCGGCAAACTTCTGCGCGCGGCAATCAAATTACTTGGAAAAGCAATTCCGCTGAACCCGATGAGAGCCCACACTCTTTTGCCTCCGGAGGAAGCCCGGCGTTCGGAATTGGAGCACAATTAGCCCGTAATCCCATACTCGAATCTGGCAGACGTACGTCGCGCTGTTCACACGCGCTGCGCGGATTTGTGCGCTGCGGCGCGTATGCGAATGTGAACAGGCAGGCGGGCCACCCTCGCCGCGCACTTCTGGAGCACAAACAATGCTTGTTAGGACACGCAGAGCCGCCTGCGGGCACCGCTTAGCGTTCAGCGCTCAACTAAATCCGCCAACATCGCTCCAGGTTGCGAAGGGGGCTTTACACGATTAAGGGCGAGCTTTGGCGACACGCTTCGTGTGCTCGTTTCTGCGGTGTTTGGTTTCGAGTGACAGCGACAATGTTTCAAGGAGGGAAGGCAGTTTTAATGCGGATTTGTTCTTTGAATCGGCATTGTCGAAGACTTCCGTCAGGTGCTTAGCGCCAAACTTTGCTTCTACCTTCGACAGTTCTTACATTACAATTACATGCCCTTCACCATCCACATTCTGCAGTGATGTCATGCTTTTAGTGCTGGAAAATGGAATAGGCGGAAGCAAACCCATTTCAACCTATTCTGCTGGATAGCGTGATAACACACGATGGTTTGGTAGCATTAGCTGTAGCGGTATTAGTAGTAGCAGTCGTAGGTTATTTGTCCTTGTATATAATGCAGTATGCCCCCGAGGAGTATACTGAAGGATGCAAACAAAGAATGGTGATTACATATCGTGACAGTGGTGTTCCATTAACATAAAAACATTCCGAATAAACTCTTCTTGAAAGAACACATGCAAGCAACAAATGAATTAAAGCCGCACTTAAGTGAGCATGAAAATAAACATTATGAGGAATGAAAATATAAATAAACAGCTAAATATCTAAGCAGTTATAAAGCTCTAGAATTATTAAGTTGCGAGCGAACTGTGCGAGCTGAAGTATTCGGGCTGTCTGTTGTCACCGGTTACGGTACTGTATTTTCTTAGTACCGCAATAGTATTTGCCTGCCCTTTTTAAATCGAGTGCACGGAACCACAGAGCACATCTAGCGTGTCTCCTCTGGCAGGTTAATCGGTGCGGAATTCATGGCAAGCTGCGGAGTCAACTGATCATCACCTCGACGGTTGGTGTTTGAGATAACGGCTGATATGAAGCGAGCATCAAGTTTCTTTGCGGTGCGTACAGTCAACGAATAAGGCCCTCATAACTGGTCGACCTCTGAAATGAGCGTAAATGGGCGTAACAAAAAAAAAGGGTAAGAATAGCTGCGGACCGATCGCCAAACACATTTTGGATTAGCATGACCCTTGTTGCGACTTGCGGAGGTCGACTCCAACTAAAGTCAGGTCGATGCTGCCAGCGTCCGTCGTTAAGCCCATGGGTTGCATCGGTCCAGGTCCACGTCAGCGAGAACGGCACGCCACGGAGCGATGCTGAAGCCATCGAGCAGCGGGAAGAGAGCAAAGGAGGAACAGATAGAAATGAAGGTGTAGAGTTTGCGGTCAACATAAAAATAAGCGTCACCGATTTGGCAGAGCGAGCCTGCAGATTATTAGGAAGAGAAATAATGAAACAATACTTTAATTATTTGATGTCTAGTTTTAACGTCTGCTGACTGCATCATGTTGGACTCATTCGCGCAGTGTCCCAGTCGCGTGGTATCAAGGGTTATTCATGCGTGGATTTGATTTGTAGCTGCTCACTTAGCGAATGCTGCAGTGGCAACCCCCGGATGACTCCAAGAGAACTTGTAAAAAAAAATGCATGCCACTCAGTGAGGCGCACTATAAGAAATGACGAATTGCATGAGAACTACTATTGTCTTCGTCCATAGAGGTACTCACTCTTGGCATCAAAGCGCTACGCTGAGATTTTATGGGGAGTTTTAGGCTGCTTGAAAACGGAGCAGACCTTGTTGCGGTGTCAGAACGACAGAATTGGCGAAGAGCAGTGTATAGAAACTAAGAAAAAATATACGCGACATTGATATAAGTCATTTGATGTACCAGGTGCTTCAAATTATTCTGTGGCCATTTTGTTGTAAGCAATCGCAAAAGATATGCGGCAGCTGCACAAAAAAGCGCACGTTATTTGTCTGGTTACACAATATAAAAAGACTAGTAGGTGTGTAAAATTGACTAATCAAGATTCGATGCTTTCTTTTTAAAACACAACATTATGCTGTTAAGTTGACTGTTTTCAAATATGAGGGTGAGCCAAATTTATAAGATATCCGATTCATCATTCATGTACTAAATGTACGCTTTTTATAGCATGCAAAGTTGGTTTTGCCGCGGTTCGCACCTTTAAAATTACATCTTTGTGTGTAGTAATTAAGAATAAGCACATGCACGCCTTGTGCGCTATCAAGAACGTAAATTTGTGAGTAATTAATTCAAGAGGCACCATTTTACCGATGTGCAGCATGAGAAAGTAAAACCATTGCCATAGCTTATGTTCCGCGTTCCGTGCTTTGAACCGCTATGTCGGCTCAAACATTTTTAAACGGCTCACCTTCAATACTCAAGGCTCGAGTTTCGCAACACAATGCAGCATCCCAAAAACTAAAACTGAAAGGCTGGTTATCTAACTTACTTAATCGTGTTTTTTATTGCAGACTACCGCGCATATACCGCGTTCCTTGCCATACACTCGAATTGCCTAGACCACAAAGGCATTTCTTTCGCATTTTTTGAAATAGAAATTTCTATTTAATAGCTTCAAACACTCGGTATAATGGGGCAGTTATTCAGAAGCAAAGGTGAGTGTTGCCGTTATGCACGAGCATGTATTAAAGTGACAGCATTAAAGGTTCCGTTACTCGAAAGATCCTACTGTAGCGTTGATGTCGCTGTACGCATCGGAGTCGGCGCCCGCGTTGCGAGTGAAAAATTGCGGGCATGGCTTTGGCAGTTGGTAGCTGGCAGCTGGTATGGCCAAGCAAAGATATTTCGATGGTTTATTCGATTTAATGACACTTCATGATTTCGGAAAGTTGGGAGGCGCTGCCAACTTAAGTTGCTTATTTCAATTAGAGTAAGAATCAAGCTTCCAGTGGCCTTGGACGCCGAGTGAAAAAGAGCTTTTGAATCATGCCAGTTGGAAAACCCCGCTTCAAGAAGTTACTAGTTTTTGTAGGCATTTTTGGGTGCTTACGAATTGTCAAGCCTACTAGAAGCGGTCAAGAGAAGCTTTCTGCTATTGCCATCATTGCGTTTTGGAAATCACTTTTTTTTTTCGTCCTAATTACCACTACGGCTGTTATATCTGAAAATTTTCTTGAACTAATTTTATTTTCCAGGTGATTGCGCATTTATCAAAAATCTGAAAGTTTTCAACTTAGATGCAGTTTCCTTTAATGGCCGCTGGTGACGCCACTATTCGTATACACCCGAATTTTGACCAATCAAAACCACCGTTTTTTGATACATATACCCTATGAAAAGTTTCGCAACGGGTAGTATTGAAGAGCTTCGGGGTGAAGCACATTACTCCAGGCCAGGCAAGTGCATTCATTCAGTTCAGTTCAGTCATTCAGTCGTGTCCGACTCTTCGTGACCCTATTGACCATGTCACGCCACGCTTTCCGGTCTCTCACTATCTTCCTAACATCACATAACTTCATCTGCAGTGCCTCGAGGATGCCATCTAACCATCGCGTTCGCTGCCTACCCCTTCTCCGGCGACCCTCAACCTTTCCCAACATCAAATCTTTCGCCAGCGACTCCTCTCTTCTCCTCAGATGACCAAAGTAGCTGAGCTTTAACTTTAGAATTTGACCCTCCAATGAGCAGACAGGGTTTATGGTCGACAATATCGAGTGATTTGATCTTCTGGCAGTCCAAGGAACTCTCAAGAGTCTTCGCCAGCACCACAATTCAAACGCGTAAATTCTTCGGCGGTAAGCCTTTTTCACAGTCCAACTCTCGCATCCATACATCACAACTGGAAAGACCATAGCACGAGTTATACGGATCTTGGTTGGCAGACTAATGTCTCTGCTCTTTACTAGGCGGTCAAGGCTAACCATTGCTCTCTTTCCCAGAAGCAGGCATCTCCTAATTTCATGGCTGCAGTCTCCTTCCGAGGTAATCTTGGAGCCCAAGAAGAGAAAATCTGTCACAGCTTCCGCCACTTCTTGTCCCTTGATGCTCCAGGACTTGATAGGGCAAGACGCCATGATCTTTGTCTTTTTAATGTTCAGTTTAAGCCCAAACTTCTCACTCTCTTCTTGTACACGCATCAGAAGTCTCTTGAGTTCCACTTCACTTTCTGCCATTAAAGTGGTATCATCCGCATATCTAAGGCTGTTGATACGTTTTCCAGCAATCTTCCCTTCAGATGAAGACTCGTCCAGAACGGCCTTCCTCATGATGCACTCTGCATATAAGTTAAATAGGCAGGGCGACAGTATGCAGCCGTGCCTCACTCCTTTCTCAATCGGAAACCAATCAGTAAGACCATGCCCAGTTCTGACTGTGGCCTCTTGCCCTTCATACAGGTTCCTGAGGAGACAGATGAGGTGAATTGAAACTCCCATCTCTTGGAGAGCTTGCCACAATCTGCTGTGATCTACGCACTCAAACGCTTTCGCATAATCAATAAAGCAGAAGTAGATGGGGTTCTGGAACTCTCTTGCTTTTTCCATGATCCTGCGAAGGTTGGCAATTTGGTCTCTAGTTCCTCTGCCCTTGCGAAACCCAGCTTGCACGTCCCGAAGCTCCCGATCCACATACTGCTGCAGCCTACCTTGGAGGATTTTCAACATCACCTTGCTAGCATGCGAAATAAGCGCGATCGTGCGGTAGTTGGAACAACCTTTGGCACTGCCTTTCTTTGGAATGGGGATGTAAACTGACCTCCTCCAATCCTGTGGCCGCTGCAGGGTTGTCCAAATCTTCTGACATAATGTATGCAGAATGTTGACAGCGTCATGGTTGAGGTTTTGAAGCAACTCAGCTGGAATGCCATCAATTCCGCTAGCTTTGTTCTTAGCAAGGCTGGCTAAGGCCCATTCAACTTCACTCTTCAGGATGCCCGGCTCGAGATCAGTAATCATAACCGTCTTATGTTGGGTTTGCACACTCGGCTCCTTCTTGTACAGTTCTTCCATGTATTCCTGCCACCTCTTCTTTATCTCTGAGGCTTCAGTGAGGTCCTTGACTCGTTTGTCTTTTATGACGCCCAGCTTAGCACAGAAGCTTTCTTTGATATCTTTGATTGCCTTATACAGAGCTCTTGTGTACCTTAATTAGCTGTTGTCCTCAACTGCTTGGCACTGTATGTTCAGGAAGGCATTCTTATCTCTCCTTGCTATTTTCTGAAAATCCGCACTGAGAACTTTGTATCTTTCTCTTTCCCCATAACTTTTGCCATCCTCCTTTCCTCAGCTATTTGCAAAGCCTCTTCAGATAACCAGTTTGCTTTCTTGCATTTCTTTTGCTTTGGAACTACCTTAGTAGCAACTTCTTGTATTATATCATGAACATCAGTCCACATCTCTTCGGGCTCTCTGTCTTCTAGATATTAATTCTTGAAATCGATTCCTCACTTCCACAGCATATTCTAATGGAATTTGATCCAGAACATACCTGAAAGGCCTTCGAGTTTTCTGCGGTTTCCTCAATCGAAGCTTAATTTTGGCAACAAGAAGCTGATGATCGGTGCTACAATCGGCCCCAGGCCTTGTTTTTACTGCTTGTATAGCGCTTCCTCATCTCTGCCGGCAAAAAATATTGTTACGAAACGGCAAGCCGATGCAGACAGGAGACAGAACATGACCGATGACGATGGTAGATGACGTTTAATCAATGTTCGCGGGCCTAGCGCGAGCGCTCCTGCCCGCGCCACTGCCCGCTTCTTCTTCCTTGTCGTCCGTAACATGACCCGGGGCCACCGAGTGATCGTCCCGATCGATCCTGGACGAGGAAGTTTAGCGATGTTAATGATTTTATGACATGATGATGGGCGTGTCTGGATGCTTGAAGAATAAGAGGAAGAAAGAAGAATAGAACGGCTTGCCGGTGCGATGTCTGATGCGTGGGTGATCCGCCTCCCTTGGAGCTGTCAGCCATCTGTCACCAGAGTCCATGGGACCGATGGCTCGAGGTCACGTCGGGCAGCTTGGGCGAGGGTTGCGTGTTCGTGTCCATCGGTTTCTTCGGGTCTTTCGGGTCCTTCATCTCGGTTCTGATTGCTATGTCGGTTCTCCTTGTCTTCAGGTCCGAGCTGGGGGCTGGGCGGTGGTAGTTGTTCAGGTCTGGGCTTGAAGGGCTGGGGCGAAGCTGCTCGGCGATGTCCCTGGGCCCTCGGTGATGGTCCCGGCTTGAAGATGGCGTCGATGCTCCAAAGCGAGGTTGGGGATGCCGTACGCCGCACCTCCAACCAAATGTTACGAAGCGGCAAGCCGATGAAGACAGGAGACAGAACATGGCCGATGACGATGGTAGATGACGTTTAATCAATGTTCGCGGGCCTAGCGCGAGCGCTCCTGCCCGCGCCACTGCCCGCTTCTTCTTCCTTGTCGTCCGTAACAATATAATCGATCTGATTCCTGTACAGACCGTCCGGTGAAGTCCATGTGTACAGGCGCCTCTTGTGCTGTTGAAAATGAGTATTCGCTATGGTCAGGTTGTTTTCTTGACAAAACTCTACTAACCTCTGCCCAGCTTCATTTGGCTCACCAAGACCGAACTTGCCTGTAATTTCGGATATTTCTTCACTCCCGACCTTAGCATTCCAGTCTCCTATGAGAAAAACGACGTCTGATGATGGGGTGCGGTCTAAAAGGCATCGTAGGTCCGCATAAAATCTCTCAACGTCAGCTTCTTCAGCAGTAGTGGTCGGTGCATAGACTTGGATAACTGTTATGTTGAAAGGGTGACCTTGGATCCGAAGTGAAATCATGCGGTAGTTTTTGGGGTTGTACCCTAGCACTGCTTTGCCCATTCTTCTGTTTACTATGAGAGCGACCCCATTCCTTCCCTTGGATTCGTGCCCACAATAAAAGATATTGTTACTGTGCGGCAAGCCGATGAAAACAGAATAGATAACAGGGAGAGGATGTTGGATGACCGTGAAATGACGTTTAATGAAATGTCAGCGGTCCTAGCGCGAGCGCTCCTGTCCACGCCACTGCACGCTTCTTATTCCTCTTGTCCGTAACATGACCCGGGGCCACCGAGCGGTCGTCCCGATCGTGGACGAGGAAGTTTACCGATATTGATGATTCCATGGCATGATAATGGGCGTGTATGGATGCCTGAAGAAGAAAAGGAAGAAGGAAGAATAGAACGGCTTGCCGACACAATGATTCCCGATGAACCTTGGCCCAGGACACTCTCGGGCCACACGTTGCCACGACACGATGCCGGAGGCCAAGACACGCACCGCATGGCATACGCAGGGGAGGATGTCTTCAAGTGTAGCGGTGTCTTGGGTTGTGGGGTCCTTGGTCGGCACATCTGGTCAGTTGGGTCACCTATGGTCATTCAGGTGTCTCCTTGTGTCTTGTGGTCATGTGTGGCGTATCGGGTCAGTCTAAATTCGTCGTGTCTTGTGGTCAGGGCCGGGGTGACGGGGCGGAAGAACGGCAAGGTCTTGCTGGGTCCGGCAGGCTGGGGAACAGCCATGCGATGCCTCCCAAACTTCAGCTGACGGCGCAAGAAGTAGCAGGGCGGCAGAAGCTCCGGGCCAAGACGAAGGGATGATGATAAAGTACCCCGCACCTCCACCAAATGTTACGGTGCGGCAAGCCGATGAAAACAGAATAGACAACAGGGAGAGGATGCTGGATGACCGTGAGATGACGTTTATTGAAATGTCAGCGGTCCTAGCGCGAGCGCTCCTGTCCACGCCACTGCACGCTTCTTATTCCTCTTGTCCGTAACAATATAATGGTCGCCGGAGTTAAATTCTCCCATTCCGGTCCACTTGAGCTCGCTGATACGCAAGATATCAATGTTCAATCTGTCCATTTCTCGCTTGACGACATCCAGTTTACCTTGTGTCATAGATCTTACATTCCATGTTGCTATGTGATATATGTCGCCTTGCAACAGCTGACTTTCCGGTCGGTTCCCGACGCATCCACAACTGAGCGTCCTTTTGACTTTAGCCCAGCCGCTTCATTCGTCCTGAAGCTACTAGGAATCGCCCTTTGTTCATCCCCAGTAACATATGGGACGCCTTCCAACGTGGGGGGCTCATCTTCCGGCGCCATATCATTAATGGTATTGTGACTGGCCATAGGGTTTTCTTGGCAGGAAATACTGGAGTGGGTTGCCATTACTTTCTCCAGTGAATCACATTTTGTCAGAACTCTCTGCCGTGACCTGTCTTGGGTGGCCCTACACAGCAGAGCTCACGACTTCATCGAGTACATTCATACGGCGTCGTTTATGTGGGCTGGCAGTCTACGCTATCGTGGCATGCCATTAAAATTAGAGCTCAAGTGTTTCCATATTGTCCAAGTAACTAGCTGACCAATAATAACGTTGCATAACAGATGCATATTGACACAATTTAGAAACACGAGGACACGTACTCAAGACAAGATTATGGTGTCTTGGTCACGTTGTTACACACGCGCAGTTCGCCAGATAATGTTCTATTGGGCTCATACGGCATCATTATTGAGTTAAATATATCATTTCACATGTTTCTAGAAGTTCTGTTGTTTACAAGTATTTGGGCACCAGTAGTGGTGTTTATGGACATTGTGATTGGTGTTCAGTATTTAAAGATTTTTTTCATTTCAGATGCCGTTGATAGTTACTAATTAGTAGCGAATGTAGCGTGTGTACGCTTGAGATAGTATCCTAAGTTGAAAATTTGAGCTTTCCGTTCGCCATAGCAGTTTTCTTGCGACGCTAGCCGGCGCTCTCAAAACATTCAGCCCTTAACGACTGGCGCTGGTCATTCATGATTCAGGGCAGGCCATGTTCCCCGCGGCCCTCTTTCTACCCTTTCTGCGAGTCCGTAGATCATACTACCCGCTTCCTACGTGCTTCGTTGGCAGCATCCTGCGAGCTGTGTATGTCTCAAACTTGCATTGCGACCCGGCCTTTCGCGGGCGACACGGTTATTAATGTTATCTTTATTAATGGTTCGGCCGGTTAGAGGGCTACATTGTGTTGTCAGGAGCAGCCGCTAGCCCCCCACTCTCCCCCCCCCCCTCCCTTCTCCCTCCGAGCCACTCCTTTAATATTAAAACTTAGTCTTTTTCGAAGTTGTAGTACGACGTATTTTGTCATTTTGTGCATTCTGTAATGCGGTGTACGCAAGCGAAGTCAGCATCGTTTGTTTACAGCGTTGGTATCTCTTTTTTTTTTTTTTACGCAAGAAAGTAATGCAATAGGAGCATTGAATTATGCTCCAAAGAAAACCGTAGAAGCTTCCGCGTAATGAAGCTGCAAATCTGATTTATGAGGTCAAAATACGTCCAAAGAAGTCTGCACCCCTGATATCAGCAGGCACACTGCTGCGGCAATGTCAATGAACACGCTGTAGTCATGCTACTGGCATTGCCCCTGTTTGCACAAATTCCCTTCCTTCTCACACACTTTTCGATACTTTGAGGCTGCGAGAGAAATAAATATATAAATAAGTAGTAAATGTTTTGCACATTACTGTTTTGATTCGATGATGCTGCGTGTTTACTATCCTCGTTCGTTGTTTCGAGCATGTGCCTTGTTAGATTTTTATTATACGACCTTGTAACGACTACGTTAACAAGGGGGTGGCATCATCCTCTCTTCATGTCTGTGTCTTTATATGATAAACTCGTGCTATTCTCGGTGTTCTCAGCTAAAACTGGCCGATCATGGAAAGGGGTCAGTGTAATAAATAAAATAGTGGTTCTGTTGTCGTGCGGCCTTGAGCTTCTGCATTTCATTTTCCAGCATTGCAGGCTGCGTAGCGCTCACTCATCCAACCAGCACTCAAACGTGTACCAGCGAAATGTAATTGCCCACAATCTCTTACTTGCAAAGCTAAAAAAAAAAAAAAAAAAAAGGCTTCCTATTTACATAAATAAATGAAATTCGACTTAGGTGCGTGCCGTGCTTTCTCACTGTCGCGCGTTGTTCGTCCTTGCTTAGGTTTGTTAACTTAGTTTAGCTTGTTTAATCTTTAATTAGCTCAACTTTGTTTTCGCTTTACTGACATTAATACGCTTTGTATATACCATTTATTCTTTGCAGTCAGGATTTTTACTTGCGACCTATAGCAAATGTAGTCGCGCACAGTTATAGTACTGGCTAAGTGCAATATTTATTTGATCGTATATCAACGTTGTCTAAACTTCATATATACCCTATCCAGTCAATACTGTTTCCGCTGATGTATGTCATCTGCCGTTAGATATTTGAAAGTCGCGAACACTGTCTTGTGTTCGGTGAAATAATTTCACACACACAACACTACCACTCACCGACTTTGTTTACATGACCAAGTCTAACCATGTCTGCAGGATTAATTGTATACAGAATACTGTTGTTCCAACTCTAGTAAAAAATGCGACTACTATTTTCACTGGGTCCGACGCATTGCGCGACGTAATGCTAAGAATGACAGTTTTCATTTTCGGTGTCGAGCCCATCATACCTCTAGTACGGCAGTAAAGTCTGGTGCCAGACTCAATCACACAATAGACAGTAAACACTATGCACCCAGCCTGACAGCACCTGCTGGCGCTAGCAGTGTGCCTTTGCGGAAGACCCCGACAGGTCACGGTCCTTAATATGACAGCATTATTAGCCCCATAACGCGAAAATCGCGTTAACATGGCGGCAAACATGGCGGCAAAAATGATGACAGGAAAATACAAGTAATTCAGCAATCTAAATTGGTCGGGTGTAGGGTTTCACCCGATGCCCTTTGCGTCCCAAGCGAACGCTCAAAGCATAGACCAAGAAACGGTAGATGGCTCAAACGTGTTATAAGGGCACGTAGAGGATGCGTTGTGATACATAAAACTTACTGTCGTGTGTTTGAACCTTGAACGCACTTCTACTGCATCTTGCTGCCAGCCCATGCAAACTCAGAAACCCTCGTCGCTTTGCGTCGACCAGGGCCGAATAACGCCTGTTCGGTGTGCAATAAACACGCAAACACTTTATGAGAAAGAACTTTAACGCATTTAGAAACATTAGTAGCGAAATTGCTCTTCGCATTTTCACCTGTAAGCAAGCCTAATTGTCTCTAAAATATTTAGCAAACTGTACACCCACAGGACGACAACAATAACATTTTCGACCTAATACATGCCACGACTAAATCACCCCACTGCACGAATTCGTGCACGCTGTGTAATGATTTTTTTTTCTTCTTTAAGTGCACTACCCGACGGGTCGTCTAGTAGTGCACTTAAAGAAAAAAAAGTAATCTCCACTAACACAGGATTCATGTATAAAGATAAGATACATGTATACGCCTTGCTAGTGACCGCGCATCGTATGTCTATTCGCATATGGCAGTATTATGCCACTCCTAACAATTTGTATGAAATAGGCTCGAAAGTAATTCACAGGATCCACTGCTCCTACAACCCGGCATCAAATTGACGACCTGTCACAAAAGCGCAAAGTGGTTCTTAATGTTTTCTTTTTAACGACACAACGCGAGAAAGACGTTGATGTGTAGATCCTCAAGGCAGTCGAACCACCTCCGCTGCCTTCTCGGTTCCCAAGCCCCAAGGGTCATAACCGGACATGGGGCGAAGCTTCGTGTGTGGCACGGCGAATCTTCGCGAAAGACGGCCGCTGAAGAGCCCCGAATCCACAGGCGTGTCACGTTGGCCCTGTCCGCCGTCTCCTTGCGCTTCCTCTAGCGTCGCGGGATTCGCGCGGCTTTTACCGGACCACGTTTTTCCAAATGCCGGCCACACTTCCGACGCAGCTACGTAGTCATCGTTTTGTCCCTTCCCGTTGCCTGGTCTCTCTTTCTATTCGTCGCCATCTCTCAGTCAAGCTCTCCGCTGAAAGACGTCGGCGTTTGTTTAAGACAAGGAAGTCCGTGCTGCTTTGTCGCGCATAGCTGTCGCCTCCACCAAGCCTGTTGAAGACGGTCGAAAGTGTTCCTCTCTTCTTACCATGCAGGTACGCTAGCTCTTTTCCTTTGTCACGATTCGCTCCTAGGGCTATGCCTCGCTGTTTTCAATTGCGCTTCCTTCATATTGGGTGTTTCGCCGAACAATTTCAAAAATGCATTCAAATAGTGCACTTTCAAATAGAAAAATTACTTTCGGAAACAAACTCTCCGTCTCGGTGAGCCTAATTTACTGTGAAAATTGCTCTCATCATAAAGCGAAATAATTATAATTAATAAATATTATGTAAACACTTCGATGGTAATTTCATAGGCTCGAATAGTTCGAGTATTTCCTACTTCCTGCCGCGGGAAGCTTAAATTACTGTAAATATTGGTCTAACTATAAAGCCAAATAAGTAAAATTTTCGGAGATAACTTTGTTAGACACATGTATGAATACTGTAGACTTTGGGATAGTTCGTATATTTCATATACAATAAATATATAGAATAGCACGTATATTCCTCCTATCTGTGGCCAATAACTTGCATTCAAGAACAAGCGCGTAAAAGTTTCTCATTTTGCAAACCCTCGCCATGCTATTTCTTTAAATTTATATTCTTCATGTTCATAAGCTCTACCTGTGTTTATTTGCTACGCTGTTCTATTGCAAGTTCAACAAGCAGCTAAATATTTATACAGTTACTGAACATATAATTACTGACTGAAATGTTACATGGTGTTTTCATTTACAGCATAACCCGTTATTCCTTCAGTTAAAAAAAAAAATGATATAAAGGCGACTTTACGTTTTCAGGCATATTCATGTGGAACAGCTTCGATAATAAATTGAATACGCCAGCACCCCCCACCATCTTCCTCTTTCCAACGATAAAAATATATCGCGCGTGTTAGATCTTATTTATTAGTTTTTCGTATAAACTTCTTTTCAAATTTTAGATTTTATGCTCTGCAGTCCAGTGCCATTATCTGAGCGCACAACAACAGCAACTGTGTACTATTTTTGAGTGTCGCGCGTTATAATTATTACGTGAACGCTCGTATGCGTGTTTCATTCTTCATAAGGTCCCCTTACTACCCTTACTTTGGAACCTTCTGTTAAATAAAAAGTATCCAAAATTATCCATTGGATTCTGTTAATGAATACTGAATATTTCTTTGGCGCATTGATTGATTGTTTGATTGATTGATTGATTGATTGATTGATTGATTGATTGATTGATTGATTGATTGATTGATTGATTGATTGATTGATTGATTGATTGATTGATTGATTGATTGATTGATTGATCTTAAGTTCTAAGTCTGAATCTATCGACACAAAGAAAGGCCCAGTTTGCAAAGCACTGCAGCGCGATAGAATCAGGCGCACTTATTCACGCCAAAGCAAAATTGAACGCCTTACACGCGCAACGAGTTGCGTGGGAAGGCGACGTCTGCTGCTGACGTATTTCAGGGACTACGGCGCAAAGTTCGATCCACTTGGTCTACTCTGCACTATCACGCGTTTTCCATTGTGTCGTTGCTCAATAACGCCCACGCAGTTGCAAATGCCTGCCCTTTTCCGATGTCGTAAACAGTTAAGAAATAGAATGTACACGACGTGGCACAGTGGAGTAAAAAATTCGAAATTGACGCTGTGCTGACTGCAATACACCATAAGTTCGCGCCGCGTTTCCTCCGAGCCTCCTGCGCCTCTTGTGCGCTCAGTTTCGATTTGACACGAATGAATCAGTTCGTCTTCCTCGCACTGCAGGCCTTTTAGAGAACAGTATTAACTTGGGATTCAAACTCCTGTTCGGCCCGAGCCACCCAATCTAGGTAATTAACAAATATCTATTAGTGTTAATTAACTAAATATGTATTTAAAAGAGATTTTACAGTCATCTCCGTAATGTACCTCTGATATTACGTCCAAGAATATTTTTTTCCCTTTCCGAACTACTATCTTTAGAAGTTCTGAAAACGTTCGCTGAAACACCCCGCATATGCGCGCAGAGAGGCAAAGATGCCTGTCAGCATTGTTTTATAGATGGTCCGAAAAATGTTCCCGGCCTCTTTTTACTCGCGTAGGAAAGACTAACGAAGCGAGAGCATTTGCTATTTTCGAAGCAGTTGAACAAGGTATGTATAATGTCATGACACGGTTCTTAGAGTTCCAGGAAAGGATCAGCAAGATGGCTCTTAATACTCCAGCCCACTGCAGAGGAAAGCGTATGCACGATTTCAGTTAGATCCATGTTTATCTCGAACTTTCGAACTTCTATTAGGTGCTTTTAATGAAGGTGTCTTTACGTTAAACAAAGTTAACATTATTGAACAGTACATTTTTATAAACAATTTATTTGCTGGCACTGTTTGTTCCTACGCTTGCAGACGTATATAATAGAAACAGATTTGGTCAGTTATAGGGTTCCAATGTGATCAAATAAATTCAAATTGTCTATTCTAATCAGAAGATTGGTAATAGTTAATCGCTTGTTTAATTTGATTTTTTTAAACATAAAAATTAGATTCTGCGCGTTTGAAGTTGTAATGAGGGTGCGACCGTCAAGGACTAGGAATCCCGAAGCTGCTTCACACTGCTCTCCAGTTGACGCTACTACTCCTGCGTGGCGATTTGCATTCGACTCTGATAAATATTTAATGATTCAGAAATTCTTGTTTTATACCTACCTGATATCGCTGTGCATTTCAGACACGCATGCAAGAAAACTAAATGTTAATATCACACCAATATTGAACATTTTTTTAATGGTAAATTGTTTTCTTGATTGAATCACTGAAACAATCAAATTTTGCATGTTTAGCATTATTCAAATCGAATCTAATTTGTTGTCAAGTTCCCTATATTTGTGGAATAATTAACATAATGTTCAAAAAAAACTGTGGGACGCTTAACCTCGCCCTTTGAGGATATTATGTAATAACGCTAGTGGCTCCCATATGCTGGTGCTTTTGCGGATCCTCTTTCGCGTACTTGGATTGAATTGAAAATTTATTTCCAGTAACATACAGGAAAATGGCTTCGGGCGAAAGGCTACAACGATAGCTTGAGAGATTCCCGAGACCCATTAAAGAACTTGAACTTTGCTACTCGCTTAATCACTAGTGTTTTAATATATGCCTCTATTACCTCACGCATATCCACTAGCATATCGTCTTAAGCCACCCCACCGCATTGTATGAACGACCACTCAATATATAGATACAAATCCCCGCTAAACCAAGCCTTGTGAAGTTTAAAAGCAAGCCATCTGTGCACGTTAAAGAACCGCAAGTAGTTTTTTCACTACGGTGTTCCTCATATCCTGAATCGCTTCAGGACGTTAAACAACATAAGCAAAACCAAACTAATGTCTCATCCTAAGTTCTGTTACGAGGTTCGTTGAGTGCATGACAGTATTTATTTATTTATTTGTTTATTTATTTATTTATTTATTTATTTATTTATTTATTTATTTATTTATTTATTTATTTATTTATTTATTTATTTATTTATTTATTTATTTATTTATTTATTTATTTATTTATTTATTTATTTATTTATTTATTTATTTATTTATTTATTATATACTGCGCGCCCTTTGATGGGTCCTAGCATGAGCTCATACAAAAATTTCCTATGGTCAGCTATAGAAAATCCTTTGTATGGTCGGCTATAGATATTTGGCCCAAAAAGCTATGCCGCTCCTATGGTTGTCTTTAGGTTTCTCTATAGACTGTTCTATAGAAGTCTTTAACCTACTCTATATTTATTTATTTATTTATTTATTTATTTATTTATTTATTTATTTATTTATTTATTTATTTATTTATTTATTTATTTATTTATTTATTTATTTATTTATTTGTCTTTACCCTCAGGGCCGTACAGGCATTTCAGGGGGGAGTGGGCAAAAGAAATACAGGAAAAAAGAAACACTGCAAAAATGTGGTTCCCTATGTACTGCAGTCTTTAGCATTTTCTGTGGTCAGGTATATCTTATCGCAGGCACGACGCTAGGACACGAAAACGCTTTTATGTGCATACCTGTGCTTATTTATCTGTATAATTCTGTGAGAGACTAATAGGATTTCAATTTTTTCGTGGTGACTACGATATTAGACAGGATTCAGCAAGGCAGCGATCATTCCTTTAGCAATTTGCTTCCAGGGACTATAAGTACATGTCTCGGCGACAAATACTGAAGAAAAGCAACCGCCGCGGTGGTGTAGTGGTTAGGGTTATCGGCTTCTGTGGCCAAGGATGCGGAATCGAATACCGGCCGCGGCGGTGGCTTTTAAATGGAGGCCAAAAAGCAAGTGTGCCCGTATGCTACGCGATGGCAGTGCAGGTTAAAGAACCTCAGGTTGTCGAAATCTATCAAATCCTGAATCGCTTTGGGAGGTTAAACCGCATAAGTCAAACGAAACTTAAAACACGCAACCAGAACAATAAAATAGAGCGACTATCAAGGTGTTAGATATGGCTGTAGTGGTGTAGTGGTGGTGCTGCTGCATTGCACGTGTTTTCATTTTATTCTTCTAATTTGTAACGTTGCTTCTCCGTAATTCGCTTCGCATTTCTAGGCTCATTTAAATTTAGGAGTCGTTCCCTTGAAATGCCTTTTTAGACAAAGAACGTTCAAAAAGTGGGAAAGGTCTTTTAGAGTAGAAAACGCCGCTACTGAATTCGACGGGGTTGCGCGCCTACTTTGAAAAGCTGCTTTCTTCAAGAAGCGGTGACTGCGCGTCTTAGCTTTCTCCGCAGCTAGATTGCGCTCCGTTATGGAAGCAATTTTTGACCTCTCCCATCTTGCAGAAGCCATCTCGCACGTACAGCACCGGATGGTTCCGGGAAATGGCCTTTTCGTTTAACAAGCGGGCCGCGTGAATGCACAACGTCAGGGAAAGATCGTCGACATTACTCCTTTGCAGCTGTGTAACCTGGAAGATGTTATTGGGTTTCCATGAGTTATGTATATATTTACCTTTTTTTTTTCTCTGTAACAATGGACACTAGGAGCTTTATATCAAGGCTTGGAACTTACGGCTTTAGAGTAAACAACACATTATGGGCACCGTCACGGTTTGCTCTTTCGTTTGCCTACTGGCGCCGCACTAGAGTTAACGTTTTCGTTCTTATATTGCTGCGGGGCCTGATGTTTTCATTTATAAAACGAGCAAGCAGACACACTGCCACTCTCTTCCAAGATTTCTTGACGTCGTAAGAACCGCCATTTTGATGTCTTACTATTTGAAGGAAGGTGCACTTTGCTCTCAACTTTAGCAAAAATAAGCTGTGAAGCTATAGCTATCAGTTGGTCCCGACGGAAGTGAAGATTATCAGCACCACTCGAGTCGTTTGCAGATCAGCCAGATAGCCGCGCAGTGAGTGCTGGATAAACAGCATTTATTATTAGATTGCACGATTTAAGGTGTTCCTAAAAGTGCAATTCCTGTGCTTCAAATTCAGGCCACTTATGTTTTTTTTTTCGAAATTAAGCTGTCTTTTTCCGAATATTACCACCTATATGCAAAATCTTGAAAGAAGCCTTCTCTTTCCTTTTTTACTTTGCAGGTGAGCTTCACACAGCTGGCCACAGCCACGATCTTAAGCCAGCCATTGACCAAAGGAAAAAAACTGCTCCCACTGATGCGCAGCCGCTCTGCACTGCCAGGTATAGTGTATGGTGGCGTTAGACAAGTGATGATTACCTCTCTGACAACAACTGTTACACTACCGACATGAACAACGTGGTTTCCCCGTTTTGACTGTCCTATGTAGACTAATGTATATATGCTGCCTTTTTTTTTTTTTTTCTGAACCTAAAGAGGATAAGGCAGCTTCTCTGTCCCACTCACACTAAGTATATTATATACATGTTTTAACTTTCAGATCCGTGATTCAGAAATGAAATGCAACTTTTGCCAAGAATAACATTGTTTCTTGCTACACTGGGTGGTTTAGTTTTTTTGAACTGTTGTCTTAGTCGCAACTTAATTAACATCTACCTAGGTTTCCTCTACGACAAGGCATTCTCACTTCAGAATATATATGCAAGAAATAGTGCGCCATGAAAGATGTTTTATTAAGAATAATTTACAATTCTTCAATCCTACTTAAATATTGATTTATCATTCTTAAGGTGAAGTATGCTTCCGACACTTTGTAGTAATGTACTACAATACTGGTTTACAATAATACGCCTATACCGCGATATTCCTAGAAGCCGCCCATGTTCTGAGCACTAAATAAAAAAGAAAGAAGAGCCAGCTATATAGTAACTAATGAAGGAACTGTTAAATATTTCACTTTCACTTGCCAGTTTCATAAAGAGCGAATCAGAAATTAAACTCCATCGCTTGTAAGTTCATCATCTGGTCCATCACACAACCTTGCCTCCCTTCTATACTTGCATTCATATAATTACATCTCGTCAATTTGGAAGTTCACAGTGGACGATAAAGTACCAGAGCAAGGTTTTTTGTCTCCAATGACCGTGATAATCGTGAAGGTTCCCAATGTGCGCACTGAAAAGAAAGCTATTGCTTCAACTGTTTACCTTGCACTGGAAGAATGTTCAGCTCATTTGCATGTGCCGTACGCTGTTTACGTAGAATCCGCATCGCGAATCAAGCTGGCGCAATGCATCCTGGCTCTCATCGTTGCTTGTAAAAAAACTCCTTCGATATGCTTCTTGGTCTGCTAAGAGGCGGACGTGTAGAGAAAATTGATGGCGCACAAGAACGACTGTGCGAACCGCCTGTGCGCTTCCAGGTCACAGAGCTAACTTTCTTGCTGAGGGCATAGCTCGCAAAGCTGAGGAGGAACGGCGTCGGAAGCGAGTCGCATTGCAATTACATGGCCAGCGCATCGCACGTGCTCCTTAAGGAAGCTGCTTCGGCGAGGGCGTTCGCTCCGCAGAGCAGAAAGCTCGTTAATCTCTATTCTGTGGCGTGAATAGGCGGCTCGGCTCTGGCTGCAACACGCAGTGCTTGCTTGGCAGGATGAATAAGGAACTCCACAGGAACGCGAGCCGGCCTCGAGCTCTTGTCTCATCTCTGCATGGCTTCAGCATGGCTCCTGCTGCATGGCTCCAGCAGAGGAAACGTGCCTCATTTGTAGCTTGGTTTTAAGTGTTTTTAGATCGCGCTTGCTATCTATTGACGCGTGTCCGCTAGCATAGCTGACAAATAAAACGCACTTGACTTCCAGTATTGCGGTGAGGGGACACAAGTTGCTTCGTCTTTCCTATAGTGAAAAGGCAGCGATAGTGATTTATAAAAAATGGGTAGCTTGTTAACCTTGTTAGAAGTATGCGGTGTATGCCTGTTGTGTGATTGATGCGGGGAAAATATGAGAATATTGGCATGCATTCATCCACAAATTAAGCGTGAAACTTTCTTGCAAGCCCGTTTCGCTACTAATTCTTACTGCTTTTTTGGCTGCGGTCGTAATGTAAATGCTCTTTCCGCGTAATGTCCCGAATTCGGTTTGGCTGGCTGTGTTTAGTGCAGAGACGCAAGACTGTTCAGGAGGGGGGAGGGGGGGGGGGGGGTGTAGGTAATAAGACTTAGTGACCGGCCTGCAGTCGTAACGGCTGGGTAGAGTTGTGTATACAACAAGACAAAGGTCATTGTTCGAGCTTTCTCAGCTTGACTTTTCCAGTTCGATCTTTCGGCCATAGTCTCCTTGTGACACCATCTCGGGATTCATGAAGCATAAACACTGGCTTCGACAGCTGCCTTGCCGAACACGGTATCAGGAAGCCAATGAAGACAACAGGGCTTCTGTTTTCGGGCTTTGAGGAAGGTTTCGTTCCTCGGGCGACATTGTTAGCCGCTTGAGCACTTTAAGATGGGCACAGCCGAACTAAGAATTTCCATTTCTTCTGTCACATCTCAGAACAATCTGTCTAGCGCCTGCCTCTTTAGCACAACTCCAGCCGTGCTCGCGGTGAGTCAGCCTTGACAGGGGGTTATTAACTGTCACTTCCAGCTGTTTCCTGCACTGTCGCACGCTGACCTTTGACGTTCACAGCGTTCCTCACAAAGGCAAGAAAGCGGCAGCCGTCACGGGACGGCAGTGTCGTGTCAGCTTTTGTGGCTTTAAATCACTGGGCTTTTGAAGGTGTAAGCAAAGAACAACGCACTTTCCAGGGTACTTTGAGCTCCTTCACCCGCCCTTGCTGGACGTTCAATTTCGGGACGAATGTTTTATTTATGGCTATCCGAACACAAACATGCTTTTCGCTGCTACGTCTCCCTTCTGGACGCTTTGTTACTTGTGCTTTGCCTGCGTCTTTTTCGCTCTTTTATCATCGAGGACTGTGAACTAGAGATTTCCTTTTGAAAAGAAAAAGGGGGGTGTCGGCCTTTAGCGTAATTTACGCTGTAGGAATTCAGATGTCTTGGACATGGTTGTCACGATAACCTAATCAGAATCGGCGAATAACTCAGCAATACGTTGATGCAGCCAGTCAACGTTTGTTTAGGGCAACGTCTGGAGCGGCAAAGGGCAATGTTCGGAAACTTTAGTCTGCTTCTCCTGTCCATACTTTTACTTCCTCGCTGAATTCTGATGACTCTGAATGAACCGCCCGATAAGCCGAGCACACTACATTGTATGTAAAAAAGAGATAAAAAGGGGTAGAGAGATTAGCCTTTTTAGGGAGTAACTGTCCTGCCACCGGAAAGTTTCTTTAACTGGATGACCGTGAGAGATTGAACTGTTTGTGCTCAAGGAAAAGGTAGAACAGATGGTCTTTGTAAGTAATTTTTCGAAGAAAAAAATAAATGCAAATCTAGCCTCATTTCTGCAGCAAGATTTGAGCTCGCGAACTCTGGTTTAGGAACCGAGCTTGCGTGTGACTATGCCATCACAGTATTTTTTGTTTAATACATGGTATTTATTACATATGGTTATGTACAAAAAGTGTAATGTACAACGCAGATGGCCGCTCAGCTAATGGTGATGAGGGGTAACTCCTCGTGCTCGCGAGGATCGATGTCGGAGTAGACAAGGCCAAGTAGAGCTTGCCGAAAAGCGAGAGTCCGGTCGGCGTGGTAGCAGAACAGCGGAGCGTAGCAAGACCGATACCTCGGAGTAGCGAGAGTGGGCACCCACAGAGGGGAGGATCATGAACATCATGAACTTAGCAGGATAAAATTGGCATCGTCTCTATGTGCAAGTAATTTTCGCTTAAGGCTGAATGGCTGAAAGGCAACAATGTGATAACCACTTGATAACTGAAGGTCTAATTACTCTTCTTCAAAACACAGTGAGATGCATGGCATGTGTAACTGCGGGTGACAGGGGCTGTTTAACCGTTAGTTTTGCATTACAGGTATGTTATATTGTCAGAGCGTCACAATTGTCCTGGGAAAAAGGAGAGAGACCATATTGCTAGTAATGAAGTAATTACACATTAACATACAGAGAGCGCTGTCACACAGCTACAAGGGAAAGCTATACAGCTCTCAAAAACTTCGTAGCTGAAGAAAAACCCGTCCTTGGTGATTATCACAAACTATGAAGTTTTTGAGAAACCTGCACAGAGTCCCTTTGTTGCTGTATGCCTGCTCTCACATGCGTGCTAGTCAGTAAATACTGCATTAATACAAATCTGTTTCATCTTCAGGGATTTCCTAAAACATTGGACAGAGACAAGTTAAATTCCTAATCCGTGGTGAGCCATACAATAATGATAAAATTATTACTTGTAGTTGTCATTAGCTTGAAGCTCCTCGTTAAAACGTACTTTTTGCAGGATTCTCAACGAAATACATGTGTAAAAACCGAATTATGCTCTTCTAGCATCCTTTTGCGTTTGTTTCAATGTCATTTTGCTGCGCGCTGGTAAGCCGCCTGTCCAGCTTAACACCATGCAAATCTTCCACATTGTTTGTGCTGGCAGGGTATCCCGCTGTTGGCAGCAAAAGAGCAAAACCCGCACGTAGCGGATGCTATCCTCCCGCGCCATTTGTTCCTCGCCGGATCCCCGCGTTATTTGAAAGAATGTGTGCGCAGCCGCACATACTCCGTAACGAGGAATTCCTGCGTGCTGGGTACACGAACCAGCTCTCGGAGCCAGCGGCGCGCGACCCATCACCACCCGCGGTCGTTGTCCGTGGCAAGAACGCGAGGCGAAGAGGCTGTAATTAAGGTCCGACCTGTCTCCCCGCCCACCTCTTCTCAGCCATGTCGGGTTCAGAGATCCTTCCCCACCCCTTTCTCTTTCTTACTCTCTCGTTATACTTGGGACGGTGGCCCGGAATAGTGGGGAGCAGCGACGGAGTGCTTGCATAAGCCCGTTCCATCGCGTCGCCAATTACGGCTAATTGTTGCGCTCCGCTGTCCTCTGTGTTTATGAATGCGCTGTTTTATTTTTCTTTGCACAGACATTTCGTTTTCGTCGCTGGCACATAAAAAAATAGGGATGGAGAGCCCAGTGAGGCTACGAAGAGTGAGTAAGAGAAGAAATCGAGCGTTATGAAGTTTATTTCCATTTTATCAGCTGCTCGAGTAAGCATTTTGCATGGAGGTGTGTAATTTAGGGCAGTACTATGGCTAGAATGACTGCACGTTCTCTGAAATCGCCATTATTTCCACCTGTTTTTGGTTCGTAGTGATATTCATTGAGCTGAAGCAGCCTCTTATTAAGCTGAAGCAGCAGTCTAACCTCGTGGGCTACTATCGCGCTGTTTCTAGAGCTATCGCTTTCTCTATTACTATACGTTGTACACATAACAATGTATTGTAGTGTATGTTGACCTATTCGTTTGTAACTATGAATAAGGAAAACATCTTGCCTGTCGGAAAACGCCGGTGCTGCCTCATGCCATTGCCTCATTCAATCGAGGCTCTCAATATCATCTTGAGGAAAAATGCTCGATGGGAAAAATCTTTTCAGCAATACTTTAATCCTTGTTCTAGCACGTCTTTCGTGATAAAAGCCTTCCCTCTATGCCTTTGTAACCTATGGCGCTACCACGCGTAAGCTTGTATCACTGCTGGTGAGACAGGCGAGTCGCTCTCACTTACCGCGACACGTCTGGGGCAAAAGGAAGAGGGAAAAACACACTCGTATATCTATCGGGGCCAAGCATAGAACAAAATGGTATCCCTGTAGTTTCCAGGCGAGACGTGCATGTTATGTTTTCCGCCGGTGTTTCCGTGTCCGCCTTCGGCTACAGGAGATAAATCACCTTAACGCGGGCGCACGACCGGTCGTTAACTGCTGCCGCTTGTACAACTCACGCCTGGCGACTGGCCTAAGGCGACGAAAATAATCGAGAGGCCTGCGGCCGGATGCGGAAATCTCATGTGTCTGTCTACATCGCCGTGCGTAAACGTCCGGCGCATAAGTTTCTAGAGGTACTGCGCTGGCGACGAGAAATCCGCTTATCTTTCGCCCCAGTGTAGTTTCAGCGACCCTTAACACTAGAAGTGGAAGAATAGGTACCAACGGATGAAGTGTCAGGTCATCGATCGCTGCTTTGCGCGGTTCGGGAGAACCCCAAGACGGTGGTCTTTACCTTCTTCGCACTCCTCGTGATAGAGTTTCTCGAGAAACACTGCTCCTCTTATGACAAAGTCAACTGGGTCTTATTTCTTGAACCTTGGCGTTTTAACCTTTTTTTACATAATTGTACGTGACGCGGTGAAGAAGTGCGCCGTTACGCGCCCATTTTTGCCAAATTTGCAGACCCTTTTGTGTTTACCGGGAATGCTACCAACCACAAAATACATCCTGTGCAAAATTTGCACTGTGATGTTGAATTCAGCTGCAATATCAAAGCTAAAAATGTACCGCAGGCTATCCGCATCTCTGCGTAAAGAGCCTCGACTATTCGACCGGGCATGTAAAGTAAAATGAATGTCACGACCTTTCATGGCAAGACACATTTTTGTAATGAGTCCGAATTTGTAACTTATTTTCTACTCTTTTTTTTTTTTTTTTTTTGTTCTCGAAACTTCCATTTCCGCATGCTCTTACTTGTGAGTATGAGCTACACTGGTGAGAAAGCGCAAAGAATGAAAGAAAAAAAAAACGAAAAAAAAAAATTACATTCTATTAGCTCGCAGTCTGAATTCAAAAACGTGTGCTGCCGCATTTCTCGAAAAGGCGGATATTTGATCAGTCGGCCTTTGATCTCCTTGTTCCTCGGGAAACAGCCGATTCTTCTCCGCATGCCTTACCTTATCCCTTAGTGCATACTTCCTGAAAGGCAGTCGCTATCTTTAGTGAGAAGAAACCTTGCGAGACTTATATCTTCACCTCAGTGCTCGTATATAGGCTTCCTGTCTTCTTCTTCTTCTTCTCTTTTTTTTTTTTTTTTTTTTTTTTTTGCCCCACACTAACCCGATTTTGTCTGACGCTTTTAAGCAGTCAGCTCCGGTCCATTTTAGGTAGCTGCATTTTGGACACTTCAAAGAGCCTGCGCAGGCATCGCCTTGAAAAACTTAATCTCCTTTGATCTTACTTCAAACATTTGGCCTCTTCCTGCCACTACCGAGCGCTTTCTCCTCCTTGTACAAAACTTATGTGCTAAATTCGTGCCTTCCATCAATACCAGAGCAAGAACGCGTTCTGAAATTCAAAATTCGCTTTCAGCATCTACCAAAATACCCCCCCAATCTTTAAAAAGAAAAGTATCCCATATCTGCTAATGGATTAGCTCGAATGAATGAAATAGCTCAGTGCTATGATTGTTCAAAACCGTGCACAAGAAAGAGATGGCGGAGACACCAGCCTGTCGTTCAACATAACGTTCACCCGGGAAGAAATAGCCTCAGTACGCGAGCAAACATTTTGTCAATAAGCGAAGGACAAATGTTTTAGGGAGAACGTCCCGAAGGTAAACGCATGTCTAAATGCAAATTTCCGGATTAATAATAATGTTCAAAGTTGTCACGCATAAGTATCCTATATTTCGAGTTACTGATACGAAAAGAATTGAAAGGACAAATATTTATTCCTCGTACCTCAGTACTCACGCGTAAGAAAATGACGCACGATATAGGGCCGCCAAACATTAAAGTTTAACAGCCCACCAATATTCGTGCAATCATCATTTGCCAAATTTTAACTGTATAGAACAGCGCGTAGTTGGGTAATCTACGTTGCGCGCTTATTCTCACTGCAGTTTTGTGCTGAAAGGCTTGGGTCAAAAGGTGATGATATAAGAAATTATTCTGCATTTCGCGCCCCCATCAGTATCGATGCAATCCACTGCAACGTTCAACTCATTACCTTATGTTCAAAACTTCCACTGTTAAATAAGCATTCTCTATATGTATTTGATTTATCAGCTGGCTTACTTTCCACGAAGTTCCCCTCAACCACTTCATTCTGAGGATCATATGTACACATAAAAAAATTTGTTTGCAGAGAGAGCTGAAACTGTTTTATGGTTTAGAAGGCAACAGATAAAAAAAAATGGTGATGAGTTAAGGCATGCTAATCAGCGGGCCTGTATATCTCGCTCACAACCTGAAACTAAAAATTAGTTCGAGGTAATCCACTGACGCCGCCACCTATAGCGGAGGCAATGGCCGAAGAGCACTCGACACAGTGTGAAATGTCAGGAGTAAGCGGTCGTTCGCCGTGCCCGTGACGGGTCTAATGAACGGTGCCATTAGGCTGCGTCCGCTAATCCTAAGTGGTCTCTGCAGCCGGCATTTCGCACCTCTACCCAGTCTGCGTCACACACATACACACACAGTTGGCCAACTCACATACACATGTGGACTCCCCGTCGCATTCCCTGAGCGGAGCCGGACAGGAGAACGATGCCTGACGGGCTCCCATCAGCCCTGCCTCCCCCACGTCCTCCAATCTCCCGAAACGCCTCCCCGAATCCCCTGCTTTCCCATCCTGTCGGCTGTGCGCGACTAATCAACTTGGCGGCAGCCATCGTCGCACGCTCACCGGTGGTCATCGTATTTCCCCTCACCTACCCTCGTCCCGACTACTGAGGCTTTACGAACACAGAGACCTGACGACGGATGGGACACGCGGGCCTTTTCCCAGCTAGAGAGCCAAGTGAACCGTCATTGGCGCGGCTGTCGCGCCTTTAGGCGAAGCTTAATTGAAACGCGCCGGTGTGGCGTCCATTCCGCTTCTCCTCAGAGTTGCCCGGTGCTTAGCGTCGAAAGAAACATGGCCGCGGTTCTTTTAGGTGCGCCCGCATCTATAGAGAAGCGATTCGCCAACATGCGTTTAATGCCAGCTGGAAAATGTCTTCCGCTTTCCTCAGTTTTATCACGCTTGTCATATTTCTCAGTCAATGCAGAGCTTGTTTACAGACTTATCGGCTTTAACATTTCTCGTGCGTGTCATATCCTAGTAATAAATTACAATTGCGAAAGAGAATCGATGTGTCAGTTGGTGCCGGAAACAGGAATCATGTGTGCAAAAGGCTGTTCATAAAAGACCACATCGACAGCTCACAAATATTAAGGGTCTTCTGTGCGCGGGGTGATGTAATATACCTCTGTGACCAGAGGTCGGCAGTTTATTCTTAATATCTAAGCCATCTCATACTGTGATTATTTGCATCTTGGAGTGCAAGGCTTGAAAAATGCATTTGTGCTTGGGGAGCCTGCCAAGGACACGATAGCAACGGCAGAACGTCAGAGCATGGGTCTCATTTATTTATGATTGTAGCTTCCTATTCAACCAAAGCACCACCGTGAGTCACACACGCGGCTTGTTCTTTCTTTTTTAAAGCAATTTCATCCAGAGTGGTGCCACTACTAGTAGAAGGGGAACATTTAGCGCCGACATCATATAGTTTACCAGAGTACAGATGAGGAAGATTGCACTCTACGCTTAGCGACGGAAGTGTTACTGCTTATGGCTGGCTATCCCTTGTAACACGGCACCAGGAGCGGAATTTAGCCCGATGTGAATCAAAATAGTGAATAAAAAAGCTTGGTGGTGGTGGTAAAAACTTTAATTTCCAACAAATACAGCGTACGTGTCAACCTACCCGTCTACACGACGGCCTGGAGCCCTTGGACCCGGGCGGCGTGTTCGGCCAGTCGGATTACACCTAGCTGAGTCTCAGGGTGTGAGTTCAACAGCTGGGAAATAAAAAACAATTATCCTTAGCTGTGACAATGGGATAGCATATGGAAATCGTCATGAGTTGCAAAACATGGCCACGCATATCTCAAATATTGCACACGTTGCGCATTACCCCACACAGAATGCATGACTGCCCATACAATGCATCACCAGAAACTTCTTTTAAACTTATTACAGTCATTTAATTTAACGTGCCAACCATCTTTCGGCCTCTGCCTTGTCCTCTCCTTTAGAAGAAGAGACGGGGTCTTCCTATCTCAACTTTTCCGCCTGTGTACCAACCTTGGGAGGTGACAGGTGCCATGTGTGTGACACTGCCGCCGGCTTTTCGTCAAAATGGTACTCGTACGCTACCACATAAAACTAGCGGGCCTCCCTGCTTTAAGAAAAAAGAAATAACTACTGCCACTCCAACACCTGCCTTCCGCGTACAAGTCGGGTTCGATGCTGGCACGTTTTACCTTGTGCAGCGCCTCCCCACTCCTCAATATACTTACAGGGCTCTTGGACGCTTCGTGATTCTTCACTCACTTTCAAGAGGTTGGTTTGGTTTAGTTTATGCGGTTTAAGGTCCAAAAGCGACTCAGGCTATGGAGACGCCGTAGTGGAGGGCTTCGCAAAACTTCTTTCCTTAACGTGCATTAACATCGCAAAGGGCAAAGGTGTCTCGCTTTTTGCCTACATCGAAATCCACTAAAATTCTTTAAAGCCACTGACTTGGGCGAGAAATGTTGATAGCAACATCTACTGCTAGTTTTGATGTTTGTTTTCCTCATGGCGTAGCTCTGATGAATCACAGATTTGCGCCAGAGCTTATGCATTTATATAAGAGGAGCACCATAAGGGACCATAGGCCATGATCCCCACAGGGAACATGCAATGAAAAAGAGTGGCGAAGCGGAGCCGTAGCGACGCAGTGCTGCCCTGTATGCCACGCACGAACAGAATAAGGTACGTGAGTGTATACGTATACTAAATCAGTGGCGTGACTCTGATTGGTAGACGTTTGCAGGGGCCATGGCCCGACGCTTGTATACTGACCGGTTTTGTAAGGTGGCGAGACAACGTCGCGTTGCAGGCGCTGCCAGCTAAGGCAGATACTTTGAGATAGGTCCTGGGCCACACAGCTAGGTTTACGCGGCCTAGTTAAATTAGGGCTTTATATCTTTGTTGACTTGCGTCCTTACCATAATGCCTAAATGGGATCTATTGCCACAGAATTACGCGTAGTCGGCGGTGGAATGGAGTCAGAACCTGGTGAAGATGCAGCAACGGAATTGTAACTTGTTTTGACGACATCTTAGCTCCGAAAAAACTGCTGGTAGGGTTTAGAAGTTGAGCCGACGCATGTGAGGACACAATCACTTCCCAAACCCGAGTACGCACAACATTTGACAACGCGTGAAAATGGACATGGTCCGCTATAGGTGACCAGAGTGCATCGCAGGAAGTGTTTTTGTGTGTCCTGTCCGCGCGAAACTATCCGAGTTCACTCCCGACGTCGATCGCCTTTTCCACCCCGCTCCCTCGTTCTGAAGGCCCCTTTTCAACTAGCCGTCAGTGGTCGAACAGCAGGACCACTTTTCGGCAGTTCAGTTTCGACTTTCGCTTCTCCCGTTTCGGCCTCCGGCGCAGATGATTAGGTATGTTTCGAAATTCGCGTCACGCTGCCGCTTCTAACGAATTTCTTTGTGTAGCTTGCCTTTGTGTAACAGGCCTCGACACCGCCTCATAGCAGCTATAGGTAAAGAGGGCACACGTTAAGCGAGAAGAGCTGATATCAAGAACATGGCCGCAGCATCAACCTCTTACTTAGAGTTCGAGTTACCACAGTTTTGGAGAAGCACAGCATTTGCGCTCTCACAACTTGCTTTTCTTGTTAAGAAAGCATTAGTCATGCCAGTGAGCTGCTACAGCGCCGAAAGAAACGTCAGCGTTGCCGCATTTATAATGCAGGAGCACCGCGGTGCACATGCGTCAAGCCTCCATTAACGCAGAACATTTTTTTTGCATAAATTAGAATTATAATTAAAGGCAAATGTCATGTTTCTAAATTTTTCAAAAATTACTCACTGTAACCGTGAGAGCGCAACTTTTAAAGGGCCATAAATAAAAGCATCATCTGGCCAGAAATTATTTATTTCGGTGTCGTCGCTTCAGCTGCAAATCTGTTGCCAGGCTCAGGCCTTAAATCTGAGCACAGACCGTGCTGGATCGGTCTGAAGCTGTTTCAATGTCAGCAAGGGTCAGGCCTCGTGTCGGTAGCTAGAGCACGGCATCGAATTGCGGCCTGTGCACTACCAAAATTGTTGCTGCTACCAGTGGCATTGAAGGACTGTATCATTAAATACAAATTAATTCTACAACCTGAGTTGGTTGATGCTTACATTATGAACTAACCGCTTGAAACGGGAAATCAAGAGAGAGAGAGATAAGAGCCTGAGGTTACCGGCAAAGGTGAGCGGCGCTTTCAAAATGTGCCGCTCGTAAGCGTCCTTCTAGCCGCGCTTGATCTTCGTCGCTCACTGATGTTTACTGATGCTCCTCTTACTCAAAATAAAGATTTTGCAGCCGAAGAAATGCTCAGTGCGGACACCGTTTGCTCGGCTAACAAGATATTCACTGGTATATTTCACAGAAACCGCCATTGGCTCTATATGACTATCTCCGTTTGTTCGTTAACTTTCCAGTTGCGCTATTGCGCTCGGTAGTGAAATAAATTTATCGAAGTTTTTTTTTTTTTGTCGTATTTTCCTATGCTAACGTTCTAATACGTTATCTGTTCCCCTGGAACATATGGCTGGCCAAGCCGTAGGAATCGAGGTTAGCTTCGCCTTCCTATCTTCCATCGGGCGTTGTTCGCGCACATCGTAACAAGAGCGCCCCTCGACAGCTGTACACAGAAAGGGATGGTGGGAAATTCTACGATGACTGATGGGATCTGTCAGCTTAAAGGGAACCGTTTCCTCTTGATGCTGCTTTTCCCCCACGGGATACAAGTACAAGTCCTGCGGGTGCCGAAATGAAAACTTGTCGGGTGAAAGAAACAAAAACCAAACATAAAGGATGGCCACTCGGGATAACTATGCGGCCCCCAAGGGATCAGGTGGGAAAGCAGGCATTCCTGCCCCGATACTGCGGTTCGCTTAGGAGAAAGCGGGGAAGAAAGTAAACAGGGCGATTGTTTGTTTCCTCGGAGCTTGCAAAGCCAATCTCGATGCTCTAGGCGGGCGCATCAAGTTGGCGGATAATGGCAGCGAGAAGGTGAGGGCGAAGCCTGGGCCGCGCTGGAGGTGTAATTTGTCACACTACAACGGGAGCTTCCTGCTCACGGCCCACGTAGCTCCAGTTCTTTCACCTTACTTTTTCCTTACTCCTGTAGCCTCATTCGTCGCAAAGCATGACGGGCGACCTCAACATGAAAGCTTTGCTGAGGCTACATGCCGTCTTGTTCGCAAAAAAAAAAAAAGAAGAATGAAGCCTGCAATCTAAAATGAAGTCTAGCTGTTAGCAGAACGGGCCGGGAAAAATGACGGAGATCATCCAGCGGCAGCAATATTTCTGCGCCTACGACTGCTAAACTTTCAAATATATCTGGGGACGGTACTCTTAAAGCCGAGGAGATACGTAGTTGCGCTCTCTACTGAATGCGAACACGTTTGTGCAGTTCTGTAGATTAGAGAGTTGCATCTTTATTTTTGTTTTTAGTTGTTAGTTTTTAGAGTCATTCATGCTAAACCCGGTGGCTGTCAACGCGTTTTATAGGTCGTTTATGTCCTGTATTATAATATGCCTCTTATAACAGTATTGTTTCCTTTTTCACCAACAAATGGGGTGCATTGAGGAGGATTTGTAATGAACAACGAGTGATAACTGTTTTTGCGGCTTAGCTGTAGGTTAGGTCGAGTTTCTCCCTTTTTCCGATAGGTGTGCGATAGCGTTCCTTGTTAGGATCCAGCGTTACTCGAGTGTGGTCAGAAAAGCTTGAAATCGTCCTTATGTATATGTCGGACTTAGTAAAGGTTATTCTTGTTTTGGATTTAGACTAGTTTATCTTGTTTAGAATAAGAAATAATGGCACAGATTCATTTCAAAGAAGCGGGGTTGAGATGGACAGCAATCTTTCTAGGCTGTTAGCAGTCAAAGCGCAGTGTATTCAAAAGCTGTCCACTGCAGTTCTTACTGTTTAGTTTATGAGCGAGACGTCTTGCGAATATTATTTGTTTTAGCATCTACATGTAAGGGAGCTGGTGTCGGGGCTTTGAACTTCATATGCCACGCTTGTGGCGCAAGGAAAACGCGCTACAAAGAAGACAATCTGTGGTCAGGTGGGATCTTTTTTTCTTGGCAGGGAGGGAGGAGGGTGGCATGTTGTAGAAGAGCGCTAAAGTTAACATCTGTGGGTAGCCCACCTCTGTTAACGTTGCTTCAATACTACTCTCGACAGGGATAAGTCTCTGAATGTTAAAGATTGTCTAAACTTTCTCTGACCTTATGAACACCCGTTAGTGCTACGTTTCCTTTAACATCGTTCTATTTTCATTCCCCAGCTTGTTTGACGCAATCGTGGCTGTCTGTAGTTCTTGGCGAAGTTTCCAAGTAACCGGTGTTGTTAATAAGCATTTGAATGAACATAATATTTCCCCCTTTTACGCTTGCGTTTCATTTCGTGCTTTTTGCTAGAAAATATGGATAACGGGCGCGTCAAACGTACCACTATTTTGCATTATACTTGGCCTCTTTAGGCTGGATGTAAGACTCTTCCGTCATGGAACGCATTCACGAATACACACAGTTTTACGTACACTCATTCTACGAAGCACAATACGGGAGATTGCTGCAGTTATACATGCACTCCCACGGTATCCTTAGTAAAAACGGTGATCTTTGCCTGTTTAGTGTGTGATGTGCACAGCATATACGGGCAAAATCGGCTGTGGTAAGCACTGCAGTCCCTAACCGAAGCAAACGAGATACAATTAAGCGATAGACTAAACACATAATCTGAATAAATAATGCCATATGTTTCTCAACAACACAGCAGCTCGAATACACTTCTAGAGTCACACAGGCTTAAAGATATCATATTTATTATGTTGCCATACTAAGGTCAATCACCCCGATCGGCAATGGATTCGCGTGCACAAAGATGAATTCAATGTTTTTCAAATTAGGTGCGATAAAAGCTTCATCTATAGACCTGCCTCTAGTTTTAACTTATCACACGTCAGCCAATGTGATCTGAGATCTTGAAAAATCAATGAGCTCTCCTTTTAAGCCAACCGCGTCGTTACCACTGTTGACATGTCGCAATCTACATTTCATCCCGTATACTCAGTTCCTAGCCATCCTGATTTTTAGCAGTAAGAGTGGCCTGTAAAAACTTTCCTTTCCTATACGCGGCACCTAATGAACGCTGATGCTCGCCTGAAAATCAGGATTGCTTAGCGTATGGCATAAGGCCGACACAAAAGCTGCAGCCGAAGAAGAGAAGGAGAGCGTTTTTTTAGTTATTTGTCCTACGTCTATCTTAAGCGTCTTGTTTCTTTTTCCCACTCCCTTTAAACTATGGGCTGATAACTAATGCTCACTATCCTAGCATCTAGTCTTCTAAATGGTAAATTAATTCTAAAGCGGTCTAAACTTCGTTCGTTATCAAAACCAGGCGCATAAAAGCCCATACAGCAACCGTTTCTCTCTAGGAACGGAACTGCAGTTCACCGCTTGGTTGTTCGTTCTTTTTTTTTTTTTTATTGTGATAACACGATTGATTGTAAAATCAACGTTGTTTTCTTGGGCACAAGAAGTTAGCTCGCGCCGTTTTCTTATTTTCAGTGTGTTTTGTTGAAATGCGCTTTGTCTTCGCAGTTCAGAAAAAAGGCATTCGTTCAATGTTCCCTTGGAAAAGGTAAATAAAAACATTTACCTTTTCCAAGGGAAGGGAGGCGAGCGAAGCGATACGGAACAGACCTTAAAAAAGAAAGGAAAGAAGGGGGTAAGAAAGCAAGAACGAAGAAGGGAAGGAACGAAAGAATGAAGGAAAGAATCAAAGAGGCAATGAATGAATGAATGAATGAGAGAGAGAAAAGAAAAGCAAGGCAGAAAGATGTAAGTACAATAAAAAGAAAGTATACAAACAAACAAATACTTCCTTTCATACATTAAAATCACTCCTGGCGATTTCCGAGTGCCGGAAGATGAAATGGATGGCTAGAAAGGACATAAGGTAAGATGGAGTCCAAAGTCAGACTCCGCCCGCACCACTAATGTATCGCGGGTAGAGAAAGTTCCGCAATTCGAAAAATAAATGAATAGGTCAATGAGACAAAAGTTTTTGATTTGAAGTTATTAAATAAAAGGGGGGATGTGCTACTAAGCGACCCACAGCCGAGGAAGCGGGCCCGGGGAGACCCCACGTATCTCCCCTGGGAAGTAGCGGAAGGGATGGGTTGTAGGATAAGGGAAATGGGAATTAGGATAGGGTTATGGGAAGTTGGAAGGGAATGTGGGCAGCGTAGGATTTGACTGTCAGACAATTCGAGTCGAGCTCCCATATGGGCCTCCGTAGAGGGCTAGCACTCGCTCTTAGCCGAATATGCGGCCCTCGGCCCTTGGATCATTCCTCCACCGCAATGCGTTTGCCGGGTCTCCGACTTCTGAGACAGGTTCCCTAATGAAGCCGCTTTTGAGGTTCCCCGTCCCCCCAGCTCAGTTCCCCCACCCAGACTCTAGTTGAAGTACTGAGAGATAGATTTCACAACGTTCATGCCTACTTCAAGGTACTCCGCAAGTGACCAGACTTTAATCTGGCGCACACTGATGGATACTCTTTCACGGTTTTCGCTCGGCCAGGCATGTTGGAAGGTACATTTCATCGGCGTCCTTTGGCAGAGGAAACGCTTTACTCCCATCCAATGCTTATGTCCGCTCTAGTGCTGGAGGTCCTTGTATCCTACAGAGGATACTTCCCGTGTGAGCACTGCGCTCCAGTCCTGTCTCTCTGATCGCACGTAGATAGAGCGCGGTAATCCTCTTTTGCGGCTCCTCGCCATCCTTATGCTCTACAGGTCCTGAGCCCAAGTCGTAGGCTCGTGGGTCTTAATGTCCCTTTGCTTCTCTTGCGTCCGCGTTTTCATCCAGATAGTCGTGGCAGCACACATTATGGCTAAAGTAAACTGTGCTGCTGCTGCTGCGGCTCCTGGTCGGGCTCAGCGGCACATAGGGAGAGCCTCTGCCATAATCTGGCGTCTTTAGCGAAAGCACCTCAGGAGAGGTCTGGGAAACGAGCCCGCATGCGGGTTTCCATTCATCTTATGCTTCGCGATCCGGGCTTGCTTTTATTTCCGCTCTCACGATGCTGGTTCTTCAACCCAGCACAGAAATCTCTACACCACTCCCTTAATATGCCGGCCTGCCGCATGCTTGCCCTGCTTTCCGCCGCAACAATATAGTAAGGACGCACTGCTGCTAACGCAGCGCGGGAGTTGCTTCTTTCCCGGAATCTTGTCTCCTGAACGTTTGCTTTCACTGCTGTGATCGTTCGTGTCGAACCACATTTCGATACCTCTCTATGCTCTTAAAATAGTGTGTACAGCATATATATTTACAAAAAATGGCGGGAAGGGGGGGGGGGGGATTTTAAGCGTACGGCGCGAAAATAAATGACGCCCGTCTTTGGCATCCTCTTTCTGATCCTCGTTCTTGTGCATGGACCCAGCTAGATTAATCTCAGATCCCTTTATTTGTGTCTTTTTTTATCTCGCGTAATCGCCAGTATATAGTCATAAGCTACTAGAGCGTGCAAAATACTGCCCGACATAGATGTATACGTATAACACCGCTTTAACCATGCCATACGTACTTACCAGCGTGGCGTAGGGATAGTGAGTCTGACTCCATAATCCAAGGGTCCCGGAGGGTTCAATTAATATACACCCTCCCATTTCAGTTTTGGTTTCAGTTTGTTTAGGCGTGTTTTACAAGAAGGAACCAGGGCTAAGGGACGTATGGACCAGCTTTACAAAGAACCTGGTACCTAAGAAAATGCGGCAATGCAGTTAAATCGATGGCTACGGCAGCGTTTACCAAAACGTTACCATATAAAATCGCACTATATAAAGAGCAATGACGTCATGTGACGTCACACAACACGATGGCCAATCATCGCCCAGCTTACCAAAACGTTACCATATAAAATCGCACTATATGAAGAGCAATGACGTCATGTGACGTCACACAACATGATGGCCAATCATCGCCCAGCCTACATATCAGCTACATATCAGCTACAGTTACATATCAGCTTACGCAGTAGCAGACAGGCAGCCGCAAGCCTTTAGTTAGTTGGGTTCGCTTCCCCGCATAAATTGGGCGTCGTGTTCAAAACGGATAGAAGAGATCGAAGCCCGACGTCAAGTACACAACCCGTTCATAGCGTAAGCCAGTTCCACAAAGCTAACGCTGAGAGAGCATGTGCAAATCAACGGGAACGAGCCGCCTCCGCGTGCGAAACGTGATCGAGCATCGCTGTCGGGAGAAGCGACACTTTCAAGGGCGCGGCGTGCCGGTTGATATATATTGAGTGTACAGTGAAAATGTGGTTCGATATATTGCAAGCCTATTCTTTACTTTTTGCGCAGGATCTTCAAATGAATAATCTCGGTATTATATACCCAATCGTTCAATATACCCTGGCTAGACTGTATTCGCATTTGTGATGACCTATTTGTAGTATGAAAATCTCAAATATATTACAGTATTCTAAAGCCGAAGATGAAGAGCCACATCAGCGTCGTTGCCATCATCGCTGCTCTTGGTATTCGGTCCGGCTTACCTCGAAATGTTTCCCCTGCTGGTTACATTGTCGCATCGGCTTTCAATAAACTATATTTTACAGCTCTTGTAAGAGCTATAGAATGCTTTTATTTTACAATATCATTTTTGTAGAAAGTTAGTTTAAAAGAACTACAAAAGCAAAGTTAACATCCTTTCACGAGCACGTTATACAATTATTGAGCGTCCTCTCTAGGTCAGTATCCGAATTTTTACTTGGCGGTAAATCGGCCTTAATGTGTGCTTGTAAAAGCAAGCATGTCCACATAATTCCGAGACGCTACAAAAAAACAAATATTGTTGATGACATCAGAGATTATAACGTTTGTTTTTCTCTGTCGAAAATCTCTTCAACACCTAATTTAATTTTTTCTTACAGCAGGTACTTGCAAAATCAAATAATTCGACATTTTTTTAATAAGTACTTATAGTTTCGTACAAGCAGTACCGGGACATAAGAGCCGGCGCTTAGCGTACGTAAAACATTTCTCGTGGCGCGAACATAACGCGCAAAAAGCCACAAGGTATATTTTTGTTTTCTCAATTACCAACAAAAATCTCGCAAATTGTTTGGCGAAAATATTGTTAAAAGGCTCTGAAAAGTGTACGTTTTAACGCAAGAAATTGGTTTCGGCGATCTGCTACAACTGACAGTCGGAAAGGAAGCCAGCACTCACTTTGGACAAACTTAAATACTTAGGCGTTTTCCTGACCGTCTGCTGCAACAGGCAGTATATTGAATGTTATGGCACAATTCGTTCCAGAGCACTATATTTTTGCAATATTTTCTGGCCAAGCCGGTAGAGAGTTGCATCATGTTGGTCCAAGCTTCCATGGTGGCTGAATGACTCTTTAATAAACTCGCAAATACGGTGGCTCCAGCTTTTATTTCGGATAATACAGCAAGAAGCTCTATTGCTGACACCGAGCACGACTGGCTGGCAAAGAAACGAATGACGCTGGTGGGATATGCAAAGCTGCTACAGTACCGCATTTCAATTTCATCGGTTCTGCTATTTTTCATCACTAGCTACTCCGACTGACAAGTTTAGAGGACCGCGGGCTGGGTTCAAGCGACAGCAAAGCAATCTCCGAAACTGGCAAAAGCCAAATATGATAGAAGAGTGCACATGTGATAATTTTATGGTATAGTGTTACGGACTCTAGGGGGGGGGGGGGGGGGGGGGGGTGGGGGGGGGGGTTACAAAAAGAGGCCAGTCCTTTCATCCTAAGCGCCGCCCTCTCGCAGATCTTTGAACAGTCTGTAGTCTGTGTAGGCAAATAAACAATGGTGATTTTAAAATATCGATGAGACACATACGTATTACACGCATACATTTCCATACAATCCCTCCATTTTTACTTGCTCAAACCTTTACACAATATGACATAAACGCACTTCTGTAGGAACTATATGTCTGCGTGTAAAATACTACATGATCTGAAGAACCAGTTTACTAGTCTAAAAACGAATCTTTTTTTTTTTTCTTCTTCTTTTTCATGAACCAAATCCAAGAACCGAAACGAAGACAAATTTCACTATTATGTGTTGTCTATCTATCCTTCTTCGGCGGCAGCTTTTCGATGGAGGCGAAAAGCAAGGCGCCCGTGTGCTGTGCAGTGTCAGTGCACGTTAAAGAACCCCAGGCGGTCAAAATTTCCGGAGTCCTCCACTACGGCGTCTCTCATAGCCTGAGTCGCTTTGGGACGTTAAACCCCACAAACCAACCAACCAAAAGTTTCTACGTGAACGTAACGTGCAGTAGCTCCGATCACTAAAAAAAGAAGAAGAAAAAAATACAGGATCTTTTATATGTCTCTTAAGAGGAGAATGGCGAAAGCCCTCCCTTCCTCTCCAATCATTTGCCTCCCATCGTTTGCCTCTTATCGGCGTTCGTTGCAGTGCTACATATAATTATAATTGGTTTACAGTAAAGGAGAGGCGCAGTATCTGTCACACTTTCTCCGACAAGTGTGCATTTGGACGGTGCACCATCGCTCCCATCGCGTGGTGTCCCTTGGCATGCGTTCAAGTGTGGCTTTGCAGATGGCAGGAGCGCTAGAAAAGACCACATCTCGCGGAAAATGACAGATCTCGCGCACAAATTTCGGGCACGGGATTTCGTTCCATGAGTCTAGAAAGGCTTTCGTCTTAAAAAGGGAGGAAACTGAAGCTCCGGCTTTAGCTGCGTGACATGACAGCGTTAATAGCTTCCGTCTGCAACTCTCTTTGCTGGTGCTCGTTTCCGTACGGGGAATTAGGTATTGCCTTATTCCCTAAACACCGGAAATTGTGTCATTGTTATTTAACACACACTACCTAGCATGACAGCCTAAGCTACGACGGAATGCGAATAACGACTTAACGTAGATTTAATACCCCAGTGTAACCAAGCCGTACGAGCGTGCCTGCGTGGCCTGTGAGTGGTGTGTCACATTCGGGACCCAATGGCTCCGTAAAGTTCGATCCTCATCTCGCTCTTCGGCCTCGGAAATAGCCCGAGTTAGCAGCTCCTTATTACTCAGCCGTGCCATAGTCTATCGTGACGGGATGGTAGCAATGACCTGAGGGAACTTCGCAACGTGAGGAGTTGGAAGCTAGAATTTAGACCGGGGAGGCGAATTTGTAGGTAAAACACAGCGTTTGAAGCTGGATTTGGAAGCCTGATGCAGAGACTTAGAGCATGCCTTTTCGGCAGGACGAAGGGGTGAACCTTGTATAGTTTGTGGTACCAGAGAACAGGATATAACCAGATTCAAGCATAGAGCTCACCGTCCTTTAGCATATTATTCTTGATATGCGGTTGCCATCGGAAACATAGATCAGAATGAGAGTTTAGTTGCCTTCCGTGAGTCAGTTCTAATGCAAATAAAAAGGGCCATTGAATTTCGATAAAAACCATCAGCGACATTAGGGATATTGCCCCATCCTCCTTTCGATTCTTTTTCTTTAGAACGCTTCACTTTCATCCACATTTTTGCAATCTTGTTTATGTCCCGGCGTCATGAATGAGCGGGTATTGCAAATAAAACTATGTAGTCAGGCAAGAACGTGTCGCCAGTCACTTAATCTGTCTTCTGAAAATCAATGTATGCCTTTAAATTTGGAGTACTATTAGAGCGAGCGGTGGGTCCGTAGACAGTGAGAACCGAGATACGTTGCCTAGATCCTTCTTTTTCGCTTCTTTCAAAAAGCAAATCAAAACGTTCCACTGCCGTACCTAAATCATGCAGCATGGCATTTTCTTTCCGCTGTGACCTTGTAAATTTTTTTCTGGAGTGCTGCCGCCAATACGATGTTTCGCATGTCCGATTCTCTAAGGCTTATAGTAGCACTTCCTCTTGACTGAGCAGCATTGCTTATTCCACACATACGACTACGCATATCTTATGCTCCCATTATAGTGCTCACTAATGTCGCATTGTTGTTGGCCTACCCTTTAATGAAGCACTGGTCTATAGTTGAGTTCAATGCAGGTCAACAAGTAACGATGGCTAACTACTGAAGTACGCAAGAATTATATGGGATCATTTCTTGCATTGCAATTCTACTTGTTTTCGTGAATTTGAGAACTGTGAGAAGAAAGAAGAGCTATCGTAATGCACGAAATCATTTTGAGGTGACTTGATTTCGATGGCGAAAAAAAAACATGCCTAATTCTGAAATGGTAAAAAGAATTTCCCGTGTTTATAGATCCCATTTTGAGTATTATGCTATCCTTGCATTCATCAGCTAGCCGGAAAGTCAATAGTGCTGCGGTTATTCGCCATTGAGTAGCCTTCTTCTTCCTCGTTTTGTCCTCTTTTATTTTTTCTTCAGTTCTTGGACTTTCTTCAGCCTTTCCGATCTTGCGCCGGATTTCAGCTTGTGCATTTTGGCAAATGGCAAGAAAATTAATATCAAATAAGCGGATGCACATGCAGGCTTCTTCCACTCAAATGGTCATACCGTTCACTGGCAGCTCAGGCTCAGCCGCTCAGGGTACGTTCTATCCCTGGCTCCGGCTTCCGAGGTGGTCGAAGAGCAAGCGCAGTCACGCACTCTCCCATCGTTTCTGGAGCCGCTAACCTCGTTAGCTCCGTGCGTTCGATAAACAGAACCGAGATGTCTTGGTTCCTCGGATAGCCTAGATCCGACGAGAGCCCTCTTTCTCATTTCCTTCGTCACTTGCACACCATGGCAGCCTTTTTTTTTTCCGCGTTTGCTATTCCATCTTTCGTGTTCTACCACGCCGGTCTGTGCGCGCTCCAGTGTGCCACGATCGTGCACCGTTCTTTCCTACTTTCTGGTTAGCGTTTCCGTGATCTTCATTTGTGTTCGTTTGCTTTGCGACAGTCTCACGAGTTTCGGTGCCACGTTCGCAGATGTTCCTGATGGTCTATATGTGACTGCCGTAGCCTGCCTCATAAATGTATCCTTCTATTTCCGAAAGCATTTGACGCGCATGCCTTCTCGAGCAAGCTATTGCGTCTGAGTAAGAATCCTTTAATGTGCCTCTAAATCTCAGCAGATGTGCATTTTCGCTCGCAATCACTCAATTTTTTCTACGCACCGACAATTATTTAGACGTTTGCTTTATTACCTTGAGGAGCTCCCCTATATCTTTTCTTGTCACATGGTTCTGGAATTAGTAAAGCTACCTCTCCTCAGTTTTTTCATGCCAGTGCACGGGCTATTCTTTCATCGCCCCCCCCCTCCCCCCCCTCACCACGCATTTCTAATACGACGGTGGTATGGAAAGATAGTGATTCGACGTTCCTATTAACGCGGTAGCGTTAAGGAGCTCGTGTCGCAGAAAAGCCGGTGTCGTCGGCGGCGTTGGCCGTGAGCGATAAATCCCAGCATGCACTTCATAAATAAACATGCACTTCGTAAATAAAAAGCAACTTCCAAGATGGACTGGGTGGGAATCGAACCAGGGTCTCCGGAGTGTGAGACGGAGACACTACCACTCAGCCACGAGTTCGATGCTTGAAAGCGGTACAAAAGCGCTTCTAAATGCGGTGTTGCTTTAGAAACGTGCCGTAGAATGTTATACTGCGGTGTATATCGGTAATTATGAGCATGTTACTTACAGAAGTCGCAGATACACGAGTAGCGAAGTACGTTTCCGCTACATTTCTTCTGCGCTCTGCGCACATGCAGAGCCATCTTGCGCCAAACACGGAAGAACCCCTCCTCGCAATGTGCGGCGCTGCCCCGACACGTGGTGCGCCACTCGCCCCTGACGTTTCGCCGTGCACCCTCACGGGTTGTAGAATCAAGCGTCTTTCCTTTCTTTAGATCACTATCTTCGCTCACCCGCTTCTCCCCTTCGGGCCGCGCGGGTACCGGTGCGAGGATGCCCCAATACCCTTGCGTTTAATAAGTTTTCTCGACAAGGTGCAATAACGCTATCGCGTTCCACTCTTGAAGGCGAAGCTTAAGCGTCCTCCAAATTTTTAATTTTATCCAAAGCATACTAACAACCTTACCTTCCTTATTGTGTAAGGTTCCTCGGCACTTCCTGTGGTTTAAGCTCGTTAATGTGCCATTTTTTGCATCCATTTTCATCGTTACTTTCTTCGTTGCCTGGTTTCTATCATTTCCCAAACTTCATTACGGCCTCTTAGTCACTCCTTTCAGTTTTGGTACTGGCATATCTGGTAAAAATCGAGACAACTTCAAGAAGCGATACGGCGTTTTTTTATTTCTTTTTTTCTGCGTTGTGTCGACTATATTTTCAGCTACAGATGTGGGCACAAACCCATTAAAGGTAGATCTTAGGTGTCGGAACAACATTAGAGGAGACAGCACAGGATTGATGAAGCATGCATTGCTTGTGGCGCACTCATGCCACCTCACAAATTCTAAATCCCTGCAGTTTAAAAAGTCATGCTGCGACATTCTAAGGTATTTTAGTAATTACTGAAACCGTAAATGCTCCATTACTTGAGTGATAAGCAAACCATGTGCAATGGTTTTGTTTCGGCAAAAGCGGTTGATCCATCGAACAATATTTTAATGTGGAAGCAGTTCTTGTTTCATAATCGTGTGGGCAGGAATAGCGCACAGAACGTATCGACCCGAGCTGTCAATGGATGAAAAACCATTGCCATGACTGGAACTAGAACCCGCGCAAAAAAAAAAAAGAACAGAACAACTTTTGCTGCATTTTTTTTTCACACACGGTGTTTCTTACATGCAGTTATGTACAAAAAAGTTATATATACAAACTACTTACAAAGCGCCCGGCCGTTGCTCAGCTCTACTGTCTTCACAGAAAATACAACTAAAAGGACGGTAAATATAAGCACCGTGTCTACTGCAGAATCCAGTATAATCGAAAGTAATTCTTCTGATAAATATCCTTTCGTTGGCGCATCATTCGGCTGAATGACTAAAATGAATTCCTAGTGGCACAATAGGTTCAGCTTCGGGTTCCAACATGTGCGTCTTCCACAAGCTATGGAGTTCAATCAGGTGAATCATGCCATAGCGTTCGTAATCAGGATTCGTAATCAGGTTTTCATGGTTCCTTGCGCCACGTCCCCCCCCCCCCCCCACACACACACAAATTGCAACTTTTCAATTAATGAAACATGCTCGCTGTGTGATGTGCCTGAATTATACTAATGCCTTTGCCGATCACGCCTCGTGTAAAACTGCAACACGATCTAGCGCTGTGCAGCAAACTTCGTCGTCCCGATCAAGTTCCAACTGCAGCACACTCTCGTGCTGTGCAGATAACATAGTCGCCTTCATGAACTTAAATCTGCGCCGCTTCTTCATTTACATTTTTAAATACGGTGCACACATAAGCCAAAGCCACCTGGCCGAGTGCGAGCAAGGTCCGTGAGCGTAGTGTCGGGCGAATTCACTAGGTGGCGTGACGGAACTCGCAATGGTTTCGCATTTCAGCACGTAAGAGTTCTTAACTACACCCTGTGATTTTTGAATATAAGAATCTGTAAGAACATTCCACGGAGCTCTGTCGCCTATTTGCTACCTTTATCATTATTAGGCTTTATTTTAGTCTTAGATATGTTATTTCTGTCACATACTGTGAACAAAATGCGATCCGCGCGGAAGAACCAGAACACAAATAAAAACAATATTACAAGAATTAGGTCCTAACGCTGATAGTATTTGTGCTGAGAAAGCAGACACTTAAAAAGACGGCATATGCTTATAGAAAACTTGGTCAGGTACTGCTCGCAGGTAGTAAAAAAAAACACCCAACAGCAACAACATAACGAGCTATGTGGTTGGCAGGGCACATAAGCCGTGAAAGGGGGGGGGGGGGGGGGGGGCAATTCCATGCCATGCCTCTACCACGCAACATATGCACCAAAAATATCATCATGCACGACTCAGGGTAATAGCCAGGACGATATACCACTACTGTGAGAACAAAGAAGCCTTCTTTGTGGATGCTGCAAATCCTTGCCAGGGCATCACAACAGCAGCCATCACTCGCTTAGGTCATGCGGTAGCGGGGCTAACGGTTCGAATTGAAGACATCAAACACATAAAGGAGTCAGCGATCGCATCATAACGACAACACACACAACCTAATCCACATACACCATTATCGACTCTAAAACTGCCTACAGAAACTGCATCCGAGGCAAGCTATCTCAGTTGGCCTAAAAAATCTTAATCCAAGCCAGACCCTAGGCCTCACACAACGAAGTAATATGGATAAATGGTCATCAACGGGCAGAGTGAAACGATTCTGCACACGCCACAGCCCGAGCATTCATCTCCCATATTCCCTCACCACTCACATAACATGACCACTCCTCTCAAGCAATAACTCAAACACGCCCGCTTAGCGAGACGAACACTCCCGATACTGGCTAAAGAACTGTCTAAATCAAAACAGTGTCACCTGAGACGTTTTGAAAACACTCCTAAAACAGCTAAGCTAGCTACACGTAAATAGCCCGGATTTTGTTTATGCGGACCTTTACTATAAAGTATGGGCTTTGCAAGAAAACCACGTCATATCCCGTAACGAAAACCCAACGTGGGCAGATTTGAAGGCGGCCCTGTCCGACCTCGATGCACAAAGGTCGTCGAATGCGAGAGCTCGGGCAGCGGCTCCAACCAACGAAGTCTCTGACTGAGGACCCGACCAACCTCCCCCCACACTCCTAAGCAATTTTTTCGTAAACGAACGTTTTACGCTAGTAGTAATAAATTAATTGTTGTAGAGGGCGCCAAATGGCGGTTACATTCACCCATTTGGGTAAGCAAAGAGGAACAAAAAAGCAGTGTGTTCATGTCTATTTTTGAATCAGATAAAAATTAATACTTTCATACGAGCACAGATAAGTTCACTATAGTGTTTATAATTTAGATCGGATTTTTCGCTGAATACTAGTATGTTCTCTATGGACCTATGCTTAATTTCGTAAAATATGCGCTACACAAAATTTTCTTTCAAGCATTTTTTACGTTTTTTCAAGCACTCCAAATTCAGTTCTCACAAAATAGCAGACGAATACTGTCGATTTTCAACGCAGTCATATCCCATTCCGGCTCAGCGTCCAGTATACTTGAAATAAGAACAGGTGGTGCAAAGAAAGTAAAAGCACCGTCCATCGAAACCAAAACCACTTTCGCAGCACCCCCAAAAGGCGAGCAATGCTTTAATCGAGATATTCCCGTTTGTCGAAAGTGTTCCTTGAGAAAAAGGATAAATGGAGATTGCCTTCATCCAAAAAGTTGCTGCCACTCGCAAAATGGTTATATAAGAGAAATAGCTTTAAAGTTAAGTTTCGCGCATTTCATGCAAATTAGTTCATGCGAGTTCATTAAACTCCCTAGTTGTCATTAAGCTTCACTGCCTCAGCAAGCAATGAAGATCCCCGGCCCTTAGTGCAATAGGTAAATCCCATTGTACGGTGTGATGGACGTGGTTTTGAAAACCGGTGAATAGCTTTGTAGTTTGCCTTCGTTTTTTTTTTTTCGTTTTTTCGCAGGTATTTTAACAGCTGCTTAGCCAGAACAAATCATCAGAATTGTTTGCTGTACCCTGCGAAAAATTCAGGATACAAAATGGTTATGGGAAACGAGCGGCTATCGTGTCGATTTTTTCTATTTCCTTTTTTCTAAATTTACCATTGTCTGCGGGAAGTATGAGAGGATGGTGAGGGTAAATACTTCTCGATGCAGCTGTCACGTTCGCCACCTTTTCACTAGCTTCAACCAAGTGATAAGGCTGAAACGTATGGAAAAAAAAAATAATTTAAAAAAGCAATTCCTTCCAGGCTGTAATTCTTTTCTAGACGCTTTTGATCTTGCTATTTTTCTTCTTGCTGTCGATTCCCTTTCAGGATTATCACTTAAATTCAAGCGGTTCCCGTCTTTCTTCTCTGTTTCTCTTTTTCAATATCTCCGATCGTTCTAATTTTGGCATTACCGTAAACCGCAGGACTTGCTTCGGCAAAGGATGTTTCAGACCAAGCCGAAGCTTGTAAATTAGCTTATTACAGCAGAAACCACGCGAAAGTTTCAAAACGCGTTGTGTTTTTGCGCGCATATATTATTTTCCAGCGTTTTTTTTTTTTTTAATACCCGATTCGTAATACCCTGCATTCATCCTTAATATTCCTTCGTGTTTTGGCTCGATACACGTATTCTATTTTTTCTTTCTAACTTCTTATTTTACTGTTTCACAGAATCCACTAGTCTTCGCAGTCTGAAATCTGCATCTCTCGTCCGTTTTGTTGACGTCCGTTATTTTTTTACTATTTTGTTTTTCGTTTCAGGACCGTGCCGCTTCCACTTATTGTTCCCCTTCGAGCTCCTCCTCCTTAGCTCGATGCATTTTGTGCGCGCTTCCTTCGGCCGCTTCAGCTGCGCCTCGTTATAGGCGAACTACACTTTTACTGAAGCCTCTCTTTTCTAAGGGTTCGCGAGCCTCTCTCTATTCCGATGCAAATTGGATGCCGGCACCAGCGTCGCGGAGAACGCTGAATGCTACCATGAGCGCACTGTACGGTAAACTGTAGTTCGCCTGTGCGCATGGTTTGTTTCGAAGTCCGATGGGCTGAGGCGAAGCTTTGACTCGCTCGTTCCGGTACATCCTCTTAATGGACCTGCTGGCGAATAGCGTATACATCGGCATGTGCCTTCGAGTAACCCTTTAATAGCTTAGGTAGAGCAGAATGCGCAGGTAAGACCGATTTGAAACAGAGTTCTCAATATACCCACACAGAGTAACCGTGTCTATTAAAAAGAAGTGAACCAAGGACAAAACGGAAGAATATTCTCACGTTGCTTTGTTTGCATTTCATAATCGGTATCCTAAATAGCATTGAATTTAGCCGATATTACGTTGTCATACGAGTTGTATAATACCACCATTGTATACTTTGCCCTGAACTCGCCTTTTGCACACATGCTCAAGCCCGCTATGTCCCTCTAGCAACAGCCACCGTAGCGCCTTCCCTGAACAAGACTGCGCATTACAGTTGTAGCGGGCACCGAAGCGAGAAATCAGTTTAAGGTTGCGCATTTACCATAATTCATTATGTCACCTAGCGTAAATATTTATTCTGTCTCTTCCATTTCAGTTTACTTTTAAGCGCAGTTTTTGTGCGCGAGTTTGTAGGTTGCGCGTCGGTGGCAATGACGGTGTAATAGGAAGGGCGAACTAAGAGCAGAGCGCACGATAAAAGTGTAAATATAGCGAAGGGAGTGGTAGGCAGAAAGCGCCGGAGGAGAGCACGATGAGACTGATAAGCTCTAATTTCTCTCTGCCAGCTCAGTCTGTGGCAGCGTCTGCAGAAAACGCTGCCCGTCGCCACGTTTCGCGATAGCCTGTGGTTCAAGTATACCGCGACGGCTGCGCCTACTTTCCGCTTTGCAATGGATGGTTGCAATCGTCCAGGGAATTTGTTAACAGAACACACAGCGATGAACTTTTTTCACTAAAGTATTAAAGCAAAAGCTTTGCTAGCCTAGCAGGAGGCAATGTCATCCTCGGGCCAGATTTAACCTCAAGTGCGGCGCGCGGAACCAACGCCGCGGTCTTTCTTCTTCGCACCAGCAGCACGCAGAGTATGTGGCGCTCACTCCTTCTTCTTCGTCTAATTCGCACACTTGCTTCTGCTTCTGCTCCTCATACCTGGTAAACTTCATTCGTAACGGTACATATCTCCACAAATATACATTGCCTGACACAGTGCCACACAGCCTTTTCTGTCTACGCTTTCCCTCCACCTCCACCGTTGGTTACCCCGCAGGGGGCACCTGTTAAAGCAGGTGTTTGTGTGTTTTGTGCGACACCACGGACCCCGAGCACCCACGCTTAGCCGTGCGTGGCATCGTCGTGTCTGGGGAAAAGGGGATCCTGGTGGTTGAGCCGATGCCGAGTGTTTGGACCTTTAAGGCCCCTCGGCGGAGGCAACACACCACTTTGGCCCACGCTTCCCATAGACGGCACCTCCGGGCTGACCCACCCGGGGGAAATCGGCAGTCGCCTTTTCCTGTTCTCCCCTCCATCTTTCACTTTCCTATTTTCTTTCTTAGAACTGTCCTGTCCTCTCTTACCTTCTTCATTTCTTCCTACTTCCAGGCGGCGAGGGTTAACCTTGTGTGGCTAGCTACCCTGAGTTACGCCATATTGGGTTATAGTTACGGTGTACAGCTGGCGTGGGCAGGAATTGACAATTTCTGTCCCGTCCCCTCGTTGGGCTCCATGGTGGGTGGCTGGCACTGCAGCCGAACAATACACTTTTTTATGGCATCTAAACTCCTTAACCCCGATCGTCCTCCTTCTAAAAGGGGGCGCACCGAGACCACCATGTTCTTCTCAAAGAACATAAACAACTTTCCTCGTTTCCACGTGGTCCACAGTGACCACGAGGAAATCACTGCACGACTTGTGTCCCCATTTGTTGTTTCCCGAACGTTGACTGAGGCCATTGGCCAGGGCTATAAGATAAAGAAACTTGGAAACGGTGACCTGTTACTAGAATTAATGTACAATCATCAGTATCAGAAGCTAAGTGCAGTCGAATCATTTGAAGAAATACCGGTACAGATTAGCCCGCACCGATCACTAAACACTGCCCGAGGAGTCATCTCTGATGATGACCTTAGGTACGTGAGTGAACAAGAACTTCTTGAAGGCCTGAAGGAACAAAATGTCACAGATGTTTACCGGATAAAGATCAGACGAGATAACAAAGGGATAGAAACAAAGCACATTGTACTCACCTTTGCTGCAAGCACTCTCCCAGAATCTGTCGAAGTAGGCTACACAAAGATAAAACTGAGGACCTACATCCCTAACCCACGCCGTTGCTTCAAATGTCAGAAATATGGCCATGGCTCTCAGAGTTGCCGTGGCCAACTCACATGTGCAAAGTGTGCCTCGCACGAACACCCTACAGACAACTGCGAAGAACAGCTGCTTCTCTGCTCAAACTGTGAAGGTAACCACCCAGCTTATTCACGCTCATGCCCATACTGGAAAAAAGAAAAAGAAATAATTACACTGAAAGTCACCGAAAACATATCTTACGGAGAGGCACGAAAGCGGCTTTCTCTTCCTCAAAAGCCACACTACTCCGTTGTGACGCAGCAGGGCGCGGCATCACAGCGGTCGTCGGCACCTGCCCAGGAAGCACGCAGTTCTTCCAGGGCAGCGCCACCTGCGCCCTCGGTGGAGTCAGCTAGCGCTACTCCACCACCACCCGCAAAGCTGGCTGCGCGGACCCCCAGGTCAGCCGGCCCAAAGGCCTCAACCCATGAGTCGAGGCCTAAAACTGACAATCCTGTGCTTTCTGCACAGTCGTCCACCGCATCTGAAGATGCGATGGACACAACTTCTTCACCCCAGCTGCCTAGGCGGCAAAGCTCACTGGAGCGAAAAAGAAAGGGAAAAGTCCCAATAACAGGTCCCAAGGACCTACAAATCTAAATTTAAACTTGTCCCTTAAATAACTTTTAATTATGGCGCTCCTCATTTATTGGAACTGCCGAGGACTCTTTAAAAATTTAGATGATATATATGAAATTCTTGCGGACTATCAACCAAACATACCTTGTCTGCAAGAAACCCATTTAAAACCAGCAGACTCAAATTTCCTTAAGCAATATAATGTATTCAGGAACGACAGGCAAGGCAGCTCTCACTCCTCTGGTGGCGTTGCCATTGTAACACAAAAATCAATCCCCTCTCGAAACATCTCACTCAACACAGACTTAGAGGCAGTGGCAATCAGAAGCTTAGTTTATGGCAAAATAACAACCGTATGTTCCCGGTATATTGCTCCAACTTATAAGCTAAGTAGCGAAAGTTTTAAAAAATTGATTGATCAACTTCCGGAACCTTGGTTGCTGGTCGGAGACTTTAATGCTCACCACCCATTATGGGGATGTACAAGAACGGACTCCCGAGGCGTTCTAATCGAAAAATTCTTATTTTCCTCGGGATCATGCTTACTAAACACGAAACAGACAACTTACTACAATATAGCTTATAACTCTTACACATCCATAGATCTAGCCATTGGCTCCTCGATGTTCCTGGCAGCTACAGAGTGGACTGTCATTAACAATCTATACGGAAGTGACCATTTTCCGATCTTAATAAAATATACTGGGAACGGAAATGAAAATGTGTCGAATCCCAGAAAATTCAAAGAAAATGCAGCCAACTGGAAGATGTTCAGGGAACACTCATCATTGGCCAGTTCATCAGTTACTGACTTAGGGGTTTATGAAACTCAACGCTTAATCACGCTGCACATCATAGAGGCAGCAGAAAAATACATGCCACAGACGTCAAGTAAGCCACGAAATAAACGAAGACCCTGGTGGAATGCAGAATGTAAGACTGCTCGTGAAACTCAAAACAGGGCATGGTCGAAACTACGCCGATACCCCACAGCCGAAAACCTAATAGCCTTTAAGCGTGCAAAGGCAAATGGCAGGCGTATTCGACGCATCTCCAAGCGAGAAAGCTGGTCATCATTCCTTTCTTCAGTGAACTCCTATTCTGACGCACACAAAGTTCACAACAGGATAAGAGCACTTAAAGGATATAGCACAGTCCCAACGCCCCTTGTCAGCACCAGTGGTGACTCTCTTGAACATCAAGCAGACACACTAGGGCAACACTTTGAATACATATTCAGCTCAGCACACTATACAGATTCCTTTTTGCGGCACAAGGCAAGAGAGGAGAGGAAGCACATACATGATAAAAGGCCATCCTCAGGAGGATACAATAGCCCATTCACCATGCAGGAGCTGAAGATTGCACTAGACACATGTGGTAACACAGCTCCAGGTCCTGACAGGATCACATATGGAATGCTCAGGCATCTGCATGTGAACACTGTTGAAACCCTACTCTACCTGTATAATAAAGTATGGGCCACAGGACGCTTCCCTAAAGCATGGAAGGAAGCGATCATCATCCCAATATTAAAACCCGGAAAAGAACCCACACTTGCTGCTAGTTATCGGCCTATCGCACTAACCAGCTGTCTATGCAAGCTTTTTGAGAAAATGGCAAATCGTCGCCTTCTCCATTTCCTTGAATACAATGGTCTTCTTTATCAAAACCAAGCTGGTTTTAGAGCTGGGCGATCAACAGCTGATCAGCTCATTGCCTTTGAGTCTTATGCAAGGGATGCTTTTGTACATAAACAACATTGTTTATCTGTCTTTTTCGATCTTGAAAAAGCATATGATACCACTTGGTGCTATGGTATCATCCGCGACCTCTTCTCTCTTGGCATCACAGGAAACATGTTGAGCACAATTCAAAGTTACTTGTCTGAACGGACCTTCAAAGTTCGTGTTGGCAATGCATATTCAAAGCAGTACATTCAAGAAAATGGTGTCCCTCAAGGTGGTGTTCTCAGTTGCACACTTTTTGTAGTCAAAATGAACTTTTTAAAAAGCGTGCTGCCAAAAACTATTTCTTGTTCTGTATATGTTGATGACGTCCAGATAAGCTTCAAATCTTGCAACTTGGCCATCTGTGAACGACAAATTCAGCTAGGTGTAAACAAATTGTCCAGGTGGGCTGATGACAATGGGTTTAAATTTAACTCTGGAAAGAGTGTTTGTGTACTTTTCTCTAAGCAGCGTGGCATCAGGCCTGACCCCAACATTACACTGAATGGCCAGAGCCTTGTCTTTAAAAAAGAACATAAATTTCTTGGCGTAGTTGTTGACGAAAAACTTTCCTTCATTCCCCACATAAAACAGTTGCGACTGAAGTGTCTCAAAGCGATGAATTTGCTAAAAATTCTCTCTCACTGGTCATGGGGCACAGACCGCGACTGCCTTCTGAACCTTCTGAATAGTGTAGTTCTATCACGCATTGACTATTGCTCGATGGTTTATGGGTCCGCATCATCCTCTGCGCTAAAATTGCTCGATCCCGTGCACCACCTCGGCCTTCGCCTCGCTACAGGCGCTTTCCGAACTAGCCCAATTGCTAGCCTCTATGTCGAGGCGAACCGATGGTCATTGCAACGAAGGAGACAATTTACTTCTCTAACTTATGCTATTAAGGTACTATATATGCCAACTGGACCATCCATGTCGTCGGCTCCTGCTTGACAAAACTGGCACAGCACTTTTCTCAAAAAAACCATCTCTAACACCACCATATCCAATCAGAGTTGCCACGCACATTGAATATCTGAATGTTTCGGTTACCAGTCTTCATACAACTTCCATAAAAGACCTAATTGCTCCTTGGGAAATGCACGGTGTTAATTGCGACCTGTCGTTTCTTGAAGTGGGCAAACATGCATCCCCTATTGCCATACAGCAGCACTTCATGTCACTTCAGGAGAAGTACACTTGTGATGAATATTACACTGATGCTTCGAAGTCTACTCAAGTCTCCTGTGCAGCACATGGACCACAGTTTTCACAGTCAAAAACCCTGAACAGAAATACGAGTATATTTACCGCTGAATGCCATGGTATCCTTTTAGCTGTGAGACACATTATAGAAAATAAAATACAGACGTCGATCATCTACACAGACTCCCTCAGTGTTTTAAAGTCCCTATCCTTTTGGAAATGGCAAAATAAGAACCCAGTACTGAACTCTCTTTATACCACCCTTATGTTTGCCCATGAACAAGAAATTAAAATTACACTGTGTTGGGTGCCAGGCCACCGCTGTATACCTGGTAATGAGGCAGCTGATAGGCTAGCTGCTTCAGCTGCCCTTCGAAATGACACAGACATTGATAAGATAACTTATCATGACCTCAAACCACACATAAAAAACATGATTCGACAACAATGGCAAGAGGAATGGGACGCAGCATCAGAAAATAAACTACACACAATAAAGGCAAAAATAGGCAGGTACACCACAGAAAAACAAGACAGATTTAAAGAAGTAGCCCTGTGCAGGCTGAGAATTGGCCACACATACATAACCCATACATATCTTTTAACCAACTCTCCTGCACCACACTGCTCGAGATGTGGTGATCGACTCACTGTCATACATGTTTTAATCATATGTGCACAACTGGAACCAGAAAGAAGACGTCATTTTCCCTCCTTGTTCACTCATCAAATACCTGCACACCCATCCATTTTTATTGGTGACAACCCAATGTTTCCTTTAAAACAGGTGCTTAAATTTTTATCACAAGTAGGCTTTTTACATGAAATTTCTTATCGACGTGGGTCTCAGCCCGCTCCTCCTTGAGAGCACGGATGAGATCTTTTAATACATCTACTTATACATTGCGCATCCATTATATATCACAAATGAATTTTAGGCCCTATACACCATTGTTTTTAGCGATATTACAGAGCGAATACATTTTTAGGCCCTATACACCAGTTTTTTATCCCTTCATGAAAAATCACAACTATTCCATCATATAAACTTGAGTGCACCATTAACCTTGAGTTTGGCGCTCTTTGGCCTGAGTCGCCCTTGCGCCATTAAAATCCATCATCATCATCATCCACCGTTGGTTACCTGGCTCGCCTCCTGATATTTCTCCTTGAAAAGTCTTTAGACACATTCGTGTCACCGATACCCGGCTGTGGTGTCCTCGAGGATCGCAGACAGCCATGGAGGAGTCGCGCGTTGAAACGAGTACTTCGGCTGCGTTTCATGACGATCACATGCAGCCTTGGAGGAGTTAAAACGCAGGAAACCGTGTCTGACCATGCTTAATCGAGCTTCGCTCAATAAACTAGATTATTTACATGAGTTTAGCCTGGTTTAGCAACAGCATAACCAAGCATCACAAAGCTTTCGCTTGTATAACCGGGCTTAGCTGAGCTAACCCGTAGCCATTTTTTTTTTTTCAATGGCCGTTTAAAAGGAGATGGTATTTAATATGGGCTTAGCCGAGTTATAAGCCGCATCAATTGTATTTTCACTGACCGTCTTAAATAAGCTTTATTTAATATGACAGTTCTCACTCTTGACCCACAGAAATTCGGTAAGAATAATTTCGCCTATATCAGATTATTCCCAAGCCGTTTTTATTCGCGGCATCGCATAGGTTCACTGATATGCTTGCGAGTACCTTGGTAGAAAAGGTGCTCCCTTCACACTATTCAGCTGTGCCCTATAAAACTCGCGTTCGCAATCTCCCATGGTTGAGTTAGCTAAATATGGATGCGTACTGACGGCTGGCATCATGCCACTATCAGCCACCAAACTGGGGATACTGTAAATTCTCCCAGCTTAGTACTACAAAGTTTGTAAGCATCGCAATATTTCGTGAAAAAGATGATTTCCTGATTTTGTACTTTCCTACATTTCGTGGTCATGGCAATCGTGCAATCAAGAGCATATAGTATATACAGGCTCGCAGGGCGTCACGTGATGGATGATAGCAGAGAGCAAAGAAAGAACGCTGACTGAGAATACGCGCGTTGTTCAGAGGGCAACAAACACGGCCAAAAGTAACTGTTCTTTCACACGGAGTACTATATACGAACGAAAGTTCTCGTCAGCCCGCAGTTATCTTGTTCTGCACATTCTAGCTAATACCTTAGCTGTGCATTTTTCTAATGCCCCTTTCTCTGATTACGTGGTATTTGTTCAACGCTGTAAATCTCACTTTCGCCATCAGAGCGATTGCAGCTAGACAGACATCTAGGATCGTCAACGTCTAATAGAGACTGCGGTACCACCGAGAAATTAAAACAAGTACAAACAAATTATTCCGTTAAGGAACCGAACCCGCGCCTAGCTTTGGCCGCTCTCATTGAAGCGCTACCGGCAGAACATATACCGACCGAATGGTATGTGTGCACTATTGCAAAATCGTCCTAAGAGTGGTAGTGTGGATACTCCAAAATATAAATTTGTCCTTCCTCAGTGCTCATGAAAACCGTTTGTATGCGGTGGTGTACTGAGCTTGATCGCTTCGCCGAAAGCCGTCGCCGTACCCGAAATTTGGGATATCACGTGAAAAACTTCGGAAAAAATCATAGTACGCCGACATGCGGCGGCCACCGGAACTTCATTGAGACCTGATACGCTGTGGCCAAAACAGATGGCGCCTCCGTATTTCAAGTATTAAAGCGGCTTCGCGGGTATAAACTGAGCTGCCGCATGATTTTTCGATGCAAAAGCACCCCAGTGGGCCACAGGCCGCTATCGCGTCATACACTTAAGGCGGAGCTTAAGTACCCCCTAATTTTGTATGTTTTGCTTTCATGTCCTGATTTCACTCTGATAAACACAAATTCTATTCATAGAAATCTCAAAATCTTCCTTTAAACCTGCCTATCAAACTAACCTCATTACCTGGAGAATGCGCTAATCTTATTTTTGCGATGTTTATTGCCTCAGGGCATAAAAAACGTTATGAAGGATGAAGGGTAGGGTCAAATGAATGAATAAAGATTGGCTTATGTAATAAGGTCTAGGAGTAAACGATGATGCGGTCCCTGCGCCCAAGCGACATATGATGACGGATGAGGGGGGGAGAGGCCAGCTGCCACCAAGTGCCAAGTTAGGTCTATTGTGTTTAAGTAGAGGAAGAGTCGTTTAAGTGCTCGGAGAACCTTTCTGGGGCCTGCCAAAACTTATGTATACACTGTGTCCGCTTCCGCCGAAGGCAGTTCGTGGGCTACGAAACGAGCTAACGGGTCAAATACTTAACTTCTCATTTTCCTTTTTTTTTATTTGCTTGGTTTATTTTTTCACCTCGTTTTTGTAACAGAGGACGTTTGTAAAACAGCAAGGATGTAGTATAACGATGGCAGTTTTGAGTGACCTCTTCTTCCATCAGTCACAGCGCGGGAGCGGTCGATCCCGGCAGCAGCGACGGCAGTGCTTACTCTGGAGACAAATACAACTGCAGCGCTATATTCAGCTGAGCCCAACCACGCTTGCGAAACGAACACACCGCCATTAAAAGAGACAGATAAAACCTGCCGCCAGAACAACCACCGTCGCCGCAGCAAGAGGGTTCCATACTGCCTGACGGCAGATACTTTGCAGTGGAACTCGTTCATTCTTCGCTCGTTGGGCTGTTTGCTGAGGGGGAGTCGTTATAGCGGCCTCCTTTCCTTCCCTTAACAGTTGTGCCCACTGCGTTCCAGGGTCTAACTGCGCAGCCCTCTCCCAGGAGACAAATAGGGAACGCGGCGATGCCGAGTTGCATACATTCTCCTCCGTTCTACGCTCCCACCCGCATGTGTCGACCCGCTTAGAGATCGCAAACATCCTCCGCTACAAAGCTTGTGTCGGGTTGGCTGCCCTCGGCCCGAGTGCAGCGATGGCTAAGCGAAAGGAGACGCAATAAAACCAAGTACCTCATGGGTTGCATTTTTTCTTTTTTACTCTCTCGCTCTCTCTCGCGCTCCGTCCCGCTGTCCCCAGTTCTCCCGTATCTCTGCACTGCTGTCCCTTCCTGGACTGGGGAGAAGTGGTCGTGCATTGTCGCTGTTTACGACCGCCGAAAGTGCGGCCCGCATACGAGTACAGTGCGACGCCATCGTGCTCGATCCAGCGAGCGGCGCGCGGCGCCTTCGGCGGCCCCTTTCGTTTTATCCGGTCCAGCGCTCTTCGCATGAAGTGGAGCGAAGGCACCGGGGAGCGCGTGGGGAAGATGTACCTTGGAAAACACACCCTGCCCTATTTGCTGCCGCTCAACGTGCGTGCGAGGGTGGCCAGTGTCTTTGGACCGTGTCTTTGAATGCCGGAGCGGCAACGTGCGCTGTCGTTGGCTTCGTCTCTTCTATTGTTGTCCGTTGGTGCGCTCCCTGTGCTTGCGCGAGTGACTAAAAGGCCTCTCTGGATTCTGGGAAATCCGGGCTCTAAAGGGAGCCCGGGCTTTGTGGACATTTTGCTGCAAGGTCTGCGGCGATGGATCGAAGAATAGAAAAGATTGTGTAGTTTTTTTTTTTTTCTTTCTTTCTTCTGCTGAGCACAACGTGTTTCCCGGCGTCTCTTTCTGATTACTCTGACATTCAAAAAAAGGGACAAAAGATACTGATACAGGCTTACTGCCGGTGCAGTCACTGTTGTGAAAAATGGAACGGGATGAACATCATAGGCATATCCTGGACCCTAGTGATATTAAGGTCTGCATTCAGCTTCGTAAATATCGCCTATAATATTTGAGACTACGTTCCGAATTCGCGTTTGCTTTTTGCAGATTCTTTTTTGCTTCACTGCAGGAAAATTTCCTCGCACACTGTGTTAGTCTTTGACGAGAAATTTTCGCGCGCGAACCAGCAACCTTCGTCTTTCGCAGGTTACTGTGAAGAGTGATGTACACTGGGCTGCCCTCACTTCATTCTGTTTCACTTTTTATTCGGCAGTTATCCACCATTCAGCGAGCTCTAGAGTCTCCACTCTCGCAGTACTTTGTTGTTCACCGACGAGCAGCGGTCGGCCACTCCGTTTCTGACCGTCCAGCTTTGTTTGACCAAGTTAAAATTGTCTCCACCCTTTTATGACATTTTAATAGGCTGAAACCTCATCCGTATGCACCGCTAATTTGTCGTCATGAATTTTTTTTATTGATAGCCATTTAAATAGAGACAACGGATAACTGGGAGAGGTTCCAATTCTTTTATGGAAACTGCCTTTGCTGGTTTGATGCTCTAGTGATATTCTACGGCACGGTATAGAACACAGTTTTTGTATTCCGCTAAAAGTTTAGAGATGCACGTTTTGATACCCCTCGTGCGTGCCTTTTGGAAATTTTCTAACAATGATAATGCAAACTTTAAAAACGCCCTCACGTAGTCATCTAGAGAAACGCCAAGTAGTCGCGGCTTATGTACGAATCAGAAGCGCTGTCTATGTGTTTGCTCGCACCTATGGGCTGCGAACAGGTTTATTATTGCATTAAGTTCACCTTGCACACCACATTGTCCATTTCTGTGTGATTTTCATGCGAAATTAATTTTGGTATATAACTGAGACTGCGCACGAAGGTTTTATGTTATTTTTTCTTTATTTGGGAGAGGGAGCTGCATCCTTCTTGGTCTGATATTTTCTTCAACATTGTGCTCCTCTTTGACTGCTGTTACTGCTGAGCCAGACAAGAGACTGACAGTTACACTGGGGACGATTCTCAAGCTATGTTGGGGAGCATAGCATGCGTACTGTGGAACCACCTTTCATGCACATGTAAAAAACACGTATTTACGGACTGCAAAAAGGATCACGTATACCTATGGTTCGTTTATTGTTTCCATCGCGCTTTCTTTTACCTTAGTGAGCAAAAGTTTCTCAATTTCTAAAAAAAAAAAATGTCTTCATAGTGGTCAGACCAAAGGTACGATTGTTCGTGCAGAGGGTCATATAACACTGCGTCTCGCACGCATGCCTCCGTCGTTTCTGCGGGCGCCATTTGCAAGAATGGTGATCGGCCATTAGCGACGTGGCTAAGCTCCCGGGCGGGAATTCACGATGCCCACGTTGGCTATTCGATTCCCACAAGGGACGCACATCCCTCGGGCGTGTCGGAAAAGCCATTAACGTGGCGGCCAGTCGGATTATGGGGCCCGGCAAGCGGAGAAGGCGCAGGGCTTTGTGTTTCAGAGTGGGCGTAGCCTATGTCTTCCCTCGTGCTTCACGCACGTCAGGGCGCCCATTTACTCTCGGCCCGGGACCTGTTCGGGATGTGCCGTCGCTGATTGATAAAAAACCGCCACACATATCAGTCTTCGTTTGGGTCAGAGCAGCAATAGTCGTTCCGTTAAATTGCGCGTGGTTACCAAACAGTGAAGAAGTCACAAAGTAAACGCTATTTGCCTCTTGTTGGTGGGAATCTTTCGGGCTATGAAATCAACATTTTTCGGCGTGACTTGCCATTTCTGAGTGGCTTTAGACACAGACACATACACCTACAGGCGAAAGGAGTTAAAGATATGTCTGATATAAAAAAAAAAAAAGCAATCCGCAGAGGAAAGAATATGCAATGGTGTCCTCTTTACACTCTACACTCTTTACACTTTACTCTTTGAGAACAGCAGCCACCAAATTTTGATATTCTGTGCTTCTTTCCGCTCCTACAATATGGAGCCCATTGGTAACCGGGAGAATTCGCTAGATCATTTTGACCCTATCTCCACAGTACTCAACGAGCATGTTGCTTCGCTTATAAGAGCGTGCGCACCCCTCTGCTCCTTCTCATACACAACCAGCGATCGCTACTAGTGGTGATGTGCCCACGTCTAGGCCCCATAGCCACAGGGCACGCAACTACTGACCGCCACAGCAGGTAGAGTGTTAGTAAAGGCGCGGAAAGGCGCAAAAACCTCTCCGCACACAAGGCAGCGCACCTGTTTTTAGCACAGTGGAATTTGGGTCAATAAACACGAGAAGCGAATGCCACTCTCCCGAGAATCGTATTTGGTGTAAACCTTACGCTTTTGCGACATTTTATCCAATCAACGCAACTTGAAGTTCTCGTGTCACAGTTGATTGCGTCCAAAGCATCAACTAATGGTCACTGCGCTAAGCGCCATCAAGCACTGTGGCTTTCAGGATGAATAACCATATGCCCGAAAAGCACATGCACTTTATTCGCTGTTCAGCACGCTTAGCCTAAACTAGAGGAGAAAAGCGGATAAGAGGGGTAATGACGAAAGAGAATGAATATTCGTCCAATCGATTTAAATGACCGCTGCCTTTTCACGAGGCTGTGTGTCTAATGCACCCATGCTTCCATCCCGTCATGTCCTCTCGGCGCAGTCTCCCGCGTTACATCATTCGTAATGCATCGGAATTACCAAGTCATTAGCGCCACCATATAACGCGTTGGCGAAAAACCTGCTTCTGGTTTCCTTTCGCAACTTGCTTGTAAATGGGAGGAGCTGACGCTATATCACTCCCTGGGCTCGTCCACAATACGGTTAATGTTGGGGCTGATAACGGTAAAAAATAAATTTACTTATATCAAATATTCCTCATAATAGTTGCCCCTCCCACCTCGTGAAGCAGTCCGCCTTGTCGTAATATTTCCCAGTTTACAAAACCGCCCTGCATGCACAAAAGCATCGTGTGCTTGCTGTTCTTTGCTTCCTGTTCACATATTCATTATCAATTCATTTCTCATTTTTCCTACAGCAAGAGAAGAATAAGAACCTGCAAAGGAGGGGGGGGGGGGGGGGGTGGACTTAGGCTCTCTGAATACACTTAAATACTATAGTACGAAGTTAAGATATATAAAATATCAGTAGAACCCAAGCTTTATTATCAGCTGTGGATGTGAGAAGCCATAAAAATTCTATACTTAATCCCCGCTTGCGGTTTTTTTTTTTTTTTTTCAAGAGAGTGGTAAACTTATCACACTATTCAACAGCTTATTTCTATTCTGTATTGCATAAAGCTCATAGCTCTGATTTATGAGTGTAATGTGGATGTTTTGCCGCAACCGCGCTTTTCATCATAAGCCGGACTATACCCACTGCAGGGCGAAGGCGTCTCCCATATTCCTGCAATTAACTCGGTCCTGTGCTAGCTGCATCCACTTGACCCCTGCGAACTTCTTCACCTCATCCACCCACCTAACTTTCTGTCGCCCTCTGCTACGCTTTCCTTTCCTTGGAATCCACTCTGTTACAATAGGCGACCATCTGTTATCCTCTCTTCGCACTTCATGTCCTGCCCATTTCTTCTTGATTTCTACTAGAATATCAGTGACTTGAGTTATTCCTTTGCTTACTTCACTCGCTTCCTATCTCTTAACGTTACATCTGCTATTTTCCTTTTCGTAAATCTCTGCGTTGTCGTCAACTTAAGTAGAATCATTTTCGTTACCTCCACTTTCAGCCCCATAGCTGAGTACGGGTAAGGTGCAACTGTTGTATACATTCCTCTGGAGCGACACCGGTAAGCTGTTAGTCATTATCTGCGAGTGCTTGCCAAATACGCTCCACCCCATCTTATTCTCCTGGTTAATTTCCTTTCATGATACCTTTATGTAATCCTATAACTGGAATCTGCGCCCCTCTCACGCGCTCCGTTCCTTTTGTCTGTTCTTTTTCAAGACCGCGCTGCAGCGTCGACGGAATTGTTGTGCTACATCCATCATGAAACATTCACGGCGAAATAACACACACAGCAAACCGAAACAGGGAGTTTCTTTTATTCACATCGGCGTGAGGCATGTGTATTGTTTTACGATTTTCTCAGCATCCATGTCCTAAATTTTTGTTAATGGACATGTTCGTCGAAGAGTGGGTATTAAACCCACAACTGAGGCGCCCTTCCTACAAAAAATACGAGAGGTTCGTTCGCAGATAAGGATCTGAAAAGAGGAACTACGTTGATATGCTGCCTCATCGAATCGCTAGAGTCGTTTTGTGGCCAGATACATAGCTGGTCCGTTCCGCGATACCGAGTGGACGGCGCCTGTGTTTCCGCGAAGGCCTTGCAGGTGTTGATAAATTACCGACATCGCCAGCGCCACGGCTACTTGGGTCCCTTTTCGCCCGCCGCAACCGCATCGACCGCGCTCGCATGCCACCACTGGCATCTGCGGGCCGCTAGATCACTGCGTTCCTTTGTATCGTTCTCCGTCAGGACGCGCCGACATAGCCCACCTAGTTTTCGCAATTCCTTCGGCAATCCGGGCTAATATTCTGGATTCTTCGAATGCGACTCCGTTTTTCTATACCTTTAATACAGCAACCTTCCGCCCACAACTCGGAGTTTACTTCCCCAGTACATGGCTCGGCTATATAAAAGCAATAGATCACGTCTGTAAAGAGTGCGCTTGACGCATTCGTACACATTGTGCGTTTGTCCTACACCATGAGTCAACTAGGAATCTTCACCTGTTCGCCACCTGCACTGATGTGAACTAACGAGCAGAATAACGAGCTAGCTTTTTCGTAGCAACAGCTGTGGGTCACTGAATGACTCTGCCCTCAAATATATAGACGCAAATATATAGACGTTGCGTATATAGATATGCAGCTAGCACAGAACCGAGTTAAGTGGAGAAATATGGGAGAGGCCTTCGCCCTGCAGTGGGTATAATCAGGCTGATGATGATGATGATGATATAGACGTTGGAGATAGACGCCGTCTCTGGCCACAAAACGGCTCCAGCGATTCGATGAGGCAGCATATCAGCGTAGTTCCTCTTTTCAGATCCTTATCTGCGAACGAACCTCTCGCATTTTTAGTGGGAAGGGCGCCTCAGTTGTGGGTTTAATACCCAGTCTTCAACGAACATGTCCGTTAACGAAAATTTACGACATTTCCTCGATGCTGAAAAAGTCGTAAAACAATACATATGCCTCGCGCCGTTGTGAATAAAAGAACCTCCTTGCTTCGTTTTGTTGTGTGTGATATTTCGCCGTGAATATTTGTTGATGGATGTAGCACAATTCCGTCGACGCTGCAGCGCGGTCTTGAAAAAGAACAGACAAAAGGAAACGGAGCGCGTGAGAGGGGCGCAGATGCAAGTTATAGGATTACATAAAGGTATCATGAAAGGAAATTAACCAGGAGAATAAGATGGGGTGGAGCGTATTTGGCAAGCGCTCGCAGATAATGACTAACAGCTTACCGGTGTCGCTCAAGAAGAAAGTATACAACAGTTGCACCTTACTCGTACTCACGTAACGAGCTAGCTTTTTCGTAGCAACAGCTGTGGGTCACTGAATGACTCTGCCCTCACTAGTTCTGCGCCACAAAGTGATGGAATCAAAAAGCGGTAGACCTCATTTTACCCAGCAGACAACGAAACAAGATCGCTAAGGTCTACCGCTGCGGTATATCAAAAGATATCCATCGACCCGGTAACAATGTATCATATGGCAATGTCAAACAATCTACAGCGACTTCTTTCCGTATTCTTTAAATACAATGCTGCGTCAGCAGAGACATCTTTTTCTCCGTCGTTTCCGCTCGGACGGAATCTTGGTCGTAACAACGGGCAGCGCCGACGCCAAATAGCAAATACGTTTACGACTTTCATGGTCAAGCCTTTCATCCTACAGTTACCAGTGATCTTAAATGTTTTTTCCCGTTGCTGCTGCTCAGCTGACCAACTCTCGCTGTGCTAGTTAAGAAAAGGGTTCAACGGGCTATGAATATTTCGACGACGCCCCACACGAAATGCTTCAATAAATCACACGCACGCACGCGCGCACGCACGCACGCATGTCAGCGTCATTGCTTTGATTTCCACCGTGGCTGCGCACAAATGGAGCGCATCTGACTCCTCATATTCGCATCAGAGTGGTGGTCCTGTTTCGACCTTCACTCTGCAAAAGCCTAAGCGCGCGGGGGGGGGGGGGGGGGGGGGGGGGGGGGGGAAGGGGGTTGTGTTACGGTGTTAAGCGAAAAGGGCATCGTTGACTATAAAGTGAGCGTATCGCTTCCGGCTTTCCATCGATCAACACGGCGGGCGAATGTTTGGCATCGGAGTAGGAGCGGCGTTTATGCTCACGCAAACGAGGCTGCGCGAGCAGTGGAGCAGCAACCAAATCACAACAGTGGCGTTGGCATACATCTTGCCCGCGGCGGCACCATTGATGACCCGGTATACGCTGATGACCCGGGGCCTTTGGGCGCGCGCAAGAAAGACCGCGCTATTCGTGTCCTCGGCGAGTTGCTTTTGTGTTAGTGCCGGCATCTATACGAGGGTAAAAGGTGGTGTTCATGCCGCAGGAGTTGGCTATCGATCGAAGAAAAGGAAGGCGCATGGATGCTACAGTTCGTGCACCGCATCGCCATCGTGAATAAAAAGCACTAGGTTTCTCTCATCCATGTGCTGTCCTGAATTGGTGAAAAAAAAAAAAAAAACAAAACAAAAGGCGCCGAACCATGCGCACCACAAGAAAGAGGACAAGACACAGGCAGGTACTCGTATTTTGTGCTTTTGGTGTGCATGGTTCGGCGCATTTTTGTTTCCCCCTTCAATAGGCACAAACTAGCCCAAGAAGCAGTGTTAATGCTGTCTTGAGATAGATCATTTTGCATACGTAGTCACTGTCAGTCACCGCCGTTTTCGATTTACCATGACTTGCGCGTCGATTCATCGCAACAACTTCAACGCTAGTGGCTTAAAAATTGGGGTTGTGGGTCAGCTGGTAGGACAATATAAGATATAAAACCGCGCAAATGACAGGTTCCTTGCCTTTCTCCGGTCGTTTTTGCGGTTTTGTTCCTTAAGATGTCAGTCACTCATTGCGTGTCAGTGAATTTTACCTAATGATAAAAGGCAAGTATCCTGAATGTCGTATAGCGAGGGGAGTGACGTGAAAGGTGAACTAGCTCTCTCACTCTTAGAGAGCGCTCCTGAACTTCCCATACAGAAAGCGATATGAAGAGAATAAAGAGTGCATGATAACCCTTAGATAAACCAGAGGTGACCGAACTGTGTCTCTTCGCGAGTCCAAGTGCGGCTGCCGACATTCTGACACCTGCACTCCACGTTCCCTCTTCCCTATATGTCTGGCTGTCAAGACTGCTTCCTTTTTGTTCTAAAAAACCCGCACACATGCAACTGTTGTGAATTGACGCCATCTATACCTACTACTATAGTGAGGGGAGGGGAGGGACACTTCTGTGAACAATGACAGCGATGAAGCGATGACTTTGACCTTGACGGACCAGCATCTAACCATACATCAAGGCGCTTGCTTCATAAATTTCGCCACACATTTTAGAATAATGAATAAGAAATGCCAGAGTCGGAAGCACCCGCCGCGGTGACTCATTCATTAAGACAATCGGCTACTCCGAGTAGCGTACCCGGGGTCGAACTGGACTGCTTGAAATCCTCTCCAATGTTTATTTTCACTTCTTTTTGTCCGTGTGAAAGCACTACACGCGGACTAGCTAAATCATCACCAGAATGGCTGTCTTAGTTTGACCTTACGATATGAAAGAGCATTTAAAAAGGCCAGAGGGGGGCAGCCTCAGTTCGCAGGTCGAGCCAACGTTTCGATAAGTTACTTGTCTTCGTCTGGGCCAAGTCCACTTGTCCACTTGCCAAAACGTTGGCTCGTCCTGCGAACGCAGGCTTCCCCCTTCTACCCTTGTCCAGTGCTCTTTCATACCGTGTTATCCATCTTCTCCCCCTCGTTCTACTTTGACCTTACGAGGCGTTGAAGCTCATCTTATCCCCACTCAGATGCTTTAGGATAAGAAGATAAGGTGGGGCCTCGTAAGGAGCTCAAGATAATTCACCTATGACTGGATAACTCGGGAGTTGCCGTCCGGAGAATAGAACTTCCGCTCTAATCGCTCCATGAGCACCATTCACTCTGACCAGCGGCTTTGTGGAACGAAACATAAAAAAATATCCCGCCCCTATATACTGCAGATCTTGAGTAAAATCTCATATGTTAGCCTTACCTACTCTGAGGTAGACCACTGACGCAAGTCAAAATAATTTACCTTAAATGCCATAATTGCCACATGTGAATAAAACTGCTGTGTAGGAAAGCCGAAGAACAGCCCTGATGTTCTGTCGTAATTTAGCCATGGCCCAGAGCGAAGCTGCACCTCCTCGCGCGCTGTAAAGAAGTCTGTTGTATTACCGTTCTTCTGCTGGTGACGTAATTTTAGCTTTTTGTTTATTTTTTACACGAGGCATGTATTGTAGTTATTGCCCATGTTACTTGGCTTTTCGCGTACAATGACATATTTCGCACCCCGAAAGAAATCGGGTTATAAAAAATAAGAATGGTGCAGAGTACCTGAAATAGAATATCGCTTCGCAATTGGTTCTTTTCATGGGATTAAAGCGGCTAAAGGTTTAGCAACATAGTTTTATTAACTATTAAGGTAATTGAAATATAGAACGGTTATTCCAGTGCATCGTTTTAAGCAGAGTATATACTTTATACATTGACCTTAGGTTTCGCGCGTGGAGGCATTAGTTCCTTACGCGCGATAAAACATCTCACAACAGGCAAATCAGTTAGATGTAAAAGAATGCACGTGAGGGACATGTTCGACTACCATGCGCGTATACCTTTCAAATGTACGCATTTAAGAAACACCCACCCGGTTTTTTTAGTACTTTTCGTCTAGAAACCGAAAGTTTATTTTGTGATTCATATTTATTAATTTACTCATTTTTCTTCGAAAATTATTGGCTTAGTTAGGTTTGCGGGATTTAACGTCCCAAAGCGACTCAGACTATGAGACACGACGTAGTGAAGGGCTCTGAATATCTCGACAACCTAGGTTCTTCTTTTTTTTTTTACGATATTTATTCCCTGAGAGTATCAGTAAGGTATGAAATGAAAAATGAGGAAATGATTAAATGAATGGAAAAAGGTTGACCGGTTTTATGAAGCCCAGGAGTGAGCGATGATTTGGTCCCGGCGTTTAAGTGAGGTATGAGGGAGGATTGCTTGCTGAAAGGCCAGCTATCGTCAAGTGCCGGATTCGTGTCGGTTTCTGAACTGCGTAGACCCTGGCGGTCTTTTACGTAAACTGGCATTGCACAGAAGATGGGCGTCTTGCTTTTCGCCTTCACCGAAAAACGACCGCCATGGCCGGGATTCGATCCCGCATCATCGGGCACAGTAGTCGAACGCCCTGATGCCAAGAAACCATCGCATTGGTGCGATTCGTCCAACAGCAGCGATTGAAACAGAAAGAAAGAAAGTGAACTGAGGTGGGCAGCGATAAGGCAATGAATAAAGAAGCGGGGCAAAAAAAAAAGCAATGAAGGAAAACTGATTGATTTATTTGTAGGAAGGGAAAGGCACGGTAACTGTCTCACTTGTTTTCTGTGGACACCGCAACCGCGCCGTAAGGGAAGGAAGGAAGGTGGGAGTGAAAGTGGAAAGAGAGAAAGAGAAGCCGTAGTGGAGGGCTACGGAGGAATTTCGACCACCTGGGGATCTTTAACGTGCGCTGACATCGCACAGCACACGGACGCCTCTTCGTTTCGCAAGCAATGAAGGAAAGCTTTCACTGACAGAAAGGTAGAAAGGAGAGAGAGACACGACAGAAAATACCCGAATGTAGCAACTTTCCCCTTTATCGTTCTAGACCCTCCCTTTATCAGCGCTGAATACGGGTTACAAGGGGTGCTAGCAATCACGCGAACACCACCAGGTGTTTATGGCCCTGAGGCCTCGCTACCCCGTTCCGAACTATGTGCCTAAATCTCTTTATCAATCAGGCGAGTCGCTGGCACTTGAAAGCGAAGGTGTCGGGCGAGAGGAGGCTGATCCATTATTCCATCTTTCAGCGGCTGGAGAAAGAAATTTAAAAACAAAAAACGAAGGTTGGTTGGTTTGGTTGGCTCGTGGGGTTTAACGTCCCAAAGCGACTCAAGCTATGAGAGACGCCGTAGTGGAGGACTCCGGAAATTTCGACCACCTGGGGTTCTTTAACGTGCGGAAATAGAACAGAAAGAAAAGGAAGAGAGAGAAAAAGACGCGCGCCGCAACAACAGCCGTCGTCCGCCACGGAAGCGGTGGCGGGTGCAATGACGGCCTACAACAGATAAAAATTTAGTGGCAGGCTAGCCCCCGCCGCAAGCACAGCACACGGGCACCTTACTTTTCGCCTCCATCTGGTGGTCGAAATTTCCGGAGTCCTCCACTACGGCGTCTCTCATAGCCTGAGTTGCTTTGGGACGTTAAACCCCACAAACCAAACCAACCAAAAAACGAAGGAGCAACGCGCCTTCATTTTGCAGCAGCTGCCATGTAGGAAGTGTTACAGGTGTTGCGGAGGACGCCCTTCACGTTCGCGAGGAGGAGGAAGAAGAAAACCTTTATTTTACGAGGAATTTGCGGTACGCAGGCCTCCTAGGTCTCCGCACGACCCCATTCGTGATCGAAACGTTCATGTGATATTGATCCATGATGTATGCGGCCCGACTGACGACGATCTTCTGCCTGGACGGGTCCGCTGACCGCAGTGAGGTCTTCCAGTCCTCCCAGGTTCAGAGAGGCACCGACCCGGCGGGGGGAGGAGACGCCGGGCAGGATAGGAGAATGTTGGTAAGGGTGGCCTTAGAGTGGGAGCACAAAGTGCTTATGGAGGATACCAGCTTAAATTTTGAAAGTAGAGCTGGTGTCGGCAGCGTTCGACACTGGCGTAGACAAGGCCCAGTTATTTTCATCTCCGAGCGAGAAGACAATCAATGGTGCAGCAAGATCGAAATTTTTTTGGGCGACGAAACCCAGGTAGCAGCGAGAGTGGCAACGGGAGAATAAAGTTAGGCAAACCAAGATGCTTCTTCACTCACTCTCTTCGGTGCTTGGTAACTCCGTGGACGGTTGATTTCGCGCTCTTTCTAAGCTGAGCGCGTGACTCTAGTGCGCAGAACTTGCTTCAGAAAATGCTTTAAAAATGTGCTGGGCTCACCAAAGCGCTGAAATAATCTACGACCGAATTCAGATTGCACTAAAAAATAAAAATAAAAATAAAATAAAAAAAAAAACCTCGCAGGTGCTAGCGGTCAGCGTTCTCGCGAAGCCTGGCACTTGTCAGATTTGGTCAGAGAAATATTCCAAGAACCGAAAAGTTTTCTCCACTGTTCCCTTTCTTTCGGGGAGGTGGTGCGCAGAAGCGCAACTCCCCAGGGTGATCGCGTGACGAGTGCTCGCGAGTTTTATTTATTTATTTATTTATTTATTTATTTATTTATTTATTTATTTATTTATTTATTTATTTATTTATTTATTTATTTATTTATTTATTTATTTTTATTTATTTATTTATTTATTTATTTACAAATTATGCAGGCAGCAGCGCTGCCCAAGTAGGAAGGGGGTTACTTGTTCTGCAATAACAGTTCAGCAAACATATTTTCATTGGTGCATTTCACAATAAATTGAGGCAGACAGTTCCGCTGATGTGTTGTGAGGGAAAATTATGAATTCTGGCAAAGTTTTGTCCTGGCGAAGTATGTTCCTGGCGAAATATTGCGAAATATGTATAAGTTACAGTCTAAAATCACTGCCCTTAAGCTACTTAAAAATAAATTTTACAGCGGGAACGAAAATAAATTTAGTTAGCGCAGCTGCAACCAATTTTTTTTTTTTTTTTTGCCAGAACTTGCAACGAAAACCGTTTAAGCCGATGTGTTCGTGGCCTCGATCAACTGCTCTTTCGTGATCATGCCAAGGAACTGATCTCGGGTAACTGACTTTTCGAAGCCATCAAGAAGTCGTATATATCATTTTATGAGTAATTGTCTCCTTGAATTTTAGCTGTACTCTATTAAATGGTCATTAGAATGTTGTCAGTGTTAACAGCTTGGAAAGTATCAACGCGCATTCTGATTCGGGGGTTATTTATCGAGTCTGAGCGTATGCAGCCAGCAAGCCTGGACAATGAAATAACCAAGACCGCAGCGTTCTCCGCGGCCCATTTGAGTCACTTATTGATGAATAAATCCTCGGTCTCCTGCTCCTGCTCACATCCGCTCACATCCAGCAACGCAACCCCCCCCCCCTCCCCTCCCCTCTTTGCGATCTTCCATTCCACGCTGCTAGTCAGCGCCTTTCATCCCGCCACCCTTCACTCTCTCCTGCGGACTTCCCACGCGGCGCCATACTGGCCAGGGAGCTTCGCCTCGGCGCGGATGCAGTCGCCATGGCAACCCCTGTTCTCCGCACCAGGCGTCTCCGTCACTGCCGGCTCTGCCTGTTGCTGCATTCCCGCGCTTCGACTTGCGGGAGCCGGCCTCGCTTCCCGAGAAATCTGGGCCTTCAGCCGTATTTTCCCTTTTTGTTTTCGTGTTACTCCCCTTCATGTCTCTCTCTCTCTGTCCTGGCAGCTGCATCTTTTCCTCCTTTCGTATATTGCCACAGTTCTTGCTTGTCACACCTCCTAACACGCCATGTGGGGTCGTGGTTATTATCTGGAGATAGACGCCGCCAAATACGAATGAAGATAACGATTCGTGCACAAAACGATCAGGTTATCGTCGTCTGGCTAATGACTACTGGAGATAAACGTCTCGCGTCATGTATCAGTACAAAAACTAAAGTCCAATCCCAATTACTGGTATCACCTCATTTTCGTCATCAGCGTTCCTGGCTTTCTTTTCGCACTCGTTTTGTATGACTGCTGTCAACATTACGACCGTCATGTGACAATGAATGTCGTAAGTACCGGGCCAGGGACATCAGCTCCAGATACGTGGCCATTTGTAACATTAATGAACACATTAGAAAATATTGTGATGTTGCTTTGTCTCAACAAAACCCCTCTTAGCGCGTCTATGAAAGAAAGGCTTTCAAGATTCAGCGCCTTATTTCTCTCTAACCAAGCAATAAGGCCGTTCTATCACTATTAGCCGAGCGATTGTCTGCATTAAGAAGTTTTAAATGGGCCCGCATTAATGGCGGTTTTCCTGCATGCACGGCTTCGGAGAATTGACTAATTCCTACTGGCCATTAGAAGGAAGCACCTGTAAATGCTTATTGCAGCTCGTAAAATCCTTTTCATTTAAGCCGCTCGTCTTTTGCATAAGTCGACTTGGAGCTCGTAATTCATCCCATAATGTCGGTGCTAATTTGTCGGGACTAGCAATGAAATCCCCTCCTCAAGCACACACGCGCTCTCTCGACATAAGCAGACTATCAGGGTCGACTAATTTAAATATGTAGCATGCTAACATTGAGACGAAGAAATGCGGTAAGAACGATTGTATCAGATAAAGACGACTCCGCCATATTCTATAATGAAAAATATGAGAATGGAGCTTACAGATTGCCTTATGTAGGCATTAATGTTGAAGTATATTGAAAACACCCAGAAGTTTTCATTTCATTCATATTGCGCGTTACTAAGAGGGTCATGCCTGCGCTAAATATCACAATAAAGAAGTACAGCAGGATCGTCATATAATAACCGACTTCTCGTTTCATGTAAACTTTAAGCTAGCAAATGCTTTAATTTAATGAATGTTTTCTCAGGCACTCTCAGGCAGAGACAGAGAAGAGGAGAAAAAGGAAGGGACCCTTGTCAAACAATTGCTAATTGGAAGCGGGGGGGGGGGGGGGGGGGGGGGTACACTGACTGATTTAAAAGTAATTAAAAGAAACTCTCTGCTCATTGATCTGCGCGAGATATTTATACATTAAGAAATGCATGCGAACCTGATGGCTTCATTTCTAAGGTGAACGTCGATTCAAAATTGTAACACACGGGCACCTACTTTGCATATAGCAATGCAATCGCGTTTAACACAGCAAAATATCTACTCATTGGGGCACTTTTTGCTTAGCGATCATTTACGTCTTAAGTTTGATATCTTTCAAAGAACGTTCAGCAATATCAAGATGACTAGGCGGTCTTCGTCCATCGCAGAGACTTCTTCAGTAGGCGCAGACTTGAAAATGACCTCTCGACAAAGGCCGGTAGTGGTGATCGGCAGCATCACGAGAATTAGGAGCAGTGTTTGCAAGTTGATGTTAAAACTGACAGTCGTAGTGGTTGTAGAGATCAGATATGCTGTGCATGCAGGCGGCGAAGAGTTGGCTCTACTGCATCTCACTAGGTCTGCAATAGACTGATCGAATTTCACCCTGACATGCTCTTCATAATCGTTCGGAAGTGCTTGAACAAGCTCATCCTCGTAGTCATCATAACCTATTGGCTTTTGGAGGCGGGCCACACTGAAACAATGGCATGATAATTATTCCAGGCAGAATAAATATATGCTGGGTGCAGTTCACCTCCAGAAAGTGCTTGAGCCGACTGTATTCATACGCCCGCCATAACAAATAAGCTAGCTCTAGAGCTTAAGACGCCCTCATAGTCGGGGAGCGCTCCATTGCTTTTGTAAATGGGAAAGCAGTGTTTTTAAGTACAAGACTTGACATCGTTGATGGCTCTTATCAGCGGCTTTCCTCGCAAATCCTCGTTCACGCAGAGTCTAGCGCAATTCGAACGTGACCACTTCAAGTCCATCCTACTAGGAATAAACTGTATTAACATAATTTAATATCGCAAGTATGGTGCAGTGAGGCGGTAGAAAGTTATGTGGGTAGAATAAAACAGGAAGTTTGTCGGGAATTCTTTGGATGTTGCTGACACCCAAAAGCGTATTAACCCCGTCTTGTCAAGGGAGGAGGCAAAGGTATTTGCACTGATTTAGCTTACCTAGCCGAAGGGCTTCTCTTATCTGCACCGCCAGGTTTGTTGCAGCTATCGTGGTGACAGGAAAAAAGTTTATTTCTCCGTTTCATCAGAACGAACGCGATAGGCCCAAATTATTGATCTGTATAGTAGCTCGAAAACGTGTGCAGAAGGTATATATAGAACGAAAAGCGCAGCTACAACTTGAGTATTTCCCTTTGATTGCCCTAAGCTGTTCAAGCTACAGGTTCTTGGTGCGTGCCGTAATCCGAATCTTTCCGCGCAGTGTATAGCTCAAATTTTCTGATAGCGCCGGTTGCTCAGTTGCATTCACTTGGACGGAGGTCGTCCTTCATACTATGCATGGAGCTCTCGCAAAATGTCTGGAAAAATATATGAATGAGGTATGAAATTCCTAACAAGACAGCGAGACAGCGACGAACAACTCACACTTCCGTTCATATATTTATACAGCAAACAAAATATTTTATGGCTAGTAATTAAAGATCCGCCTTATCATCTTGTCAGAAATAAGAGGAAGAAATGCAGCTCGTAGCTCCACAGTTTATCATTTTTCACCAAAACAGCACAACCAAAAATTGTCTTGTAACGTTTCGAAGGTGCAAGCTTCCGAGATTTAAATACTAAAATGCACGAAAAAATTTTGTGTGCATGCAGATAACTTAATTCAGGATCTCTTAACTGCAATTTCCGAAATGTCAAAACTACCTGTATACTTTTATATAACTTCTATATAAGTCTCATTACAAATAAAAATCTTCACAACACGGCACACCGCGGTCGATGATCATTTCCTTAAGCACCAATATATAGCTATGTTTGAAAGTCATCGTAAAGGACAGGGCCCGATTTTTTGAGGAATTATAAAAATATATCAAGAAATATGTGTATTTAAAAGTCATCAAATTTCCAAGTAAGTATTGACTAGCATATGCCATATGTGCATTATTGGCCAGCCATGTAAGTTCATCCGGAAATATTTGCCCCTATAACAAAACGTATACAATGTTAGCAAACCATCATGACTGGCTGGCCTGTATTGACCAATCTACGCCTATATGTATTGAATGTTGATAAGCCATCCACACTGGAAGGACAATATTTACTAGTATATGCCATTATGTGAACAATAATGGGAATTTGTCGCAGCTGGCCGGCCAATATCGGCCACTATAACCAATTTCATGTGCAATATTGTGATGGGTCCCCTCTTGCTGGACATTATTCACCATTTCATGCCAGTATATAATCTATGTTCACACGCCATCGCTGATGGCAGGGCAATATTCACCAACCTAAGCCATGATATGTGTACAAACTTGCTAGCCATCGCAGCTCGTCGGGCAATATCGCAGTATTGTAGACAGTATTGTAGACGTCTTGGGCAAACCCAAGACGTCTACAATATTGGGAAGCTACCATGCCTGGAGGAACGATATTTACCAATGTGCACCAAGATATATTTTATGTTGACAAGCCACCCATATTGACAGGGCAATACTGACCAACCTAGGCCATGATGTGTGCTATGCTGGGCAGCCACCAGAGCTCATCAAACAATATGGACCACTAGACCCATGGTTTATGCCACGTGGACAGTCCCCATGACAGGTGGGACGATATTGCCTAATACATGCAAATACATATATTTGACGTTAGTAGGCCGTATTTATTGGTAGGACAATTTAGACCAATATATGTCATGATATGTACAATGTTAGCCAGCCGTCGTATGGCATCAGACAATATCACCACAACAACCCAAGATGAATGCAATGCTGCCAAGCCACTATGACTGGTGGGATGATGTTTACCAGTGTATACCAATATATATTCATTGTTTACAAGCCATCTATACTGGCAGGACAATATTTGCCAATATATGCCATGATATGCTCAATAGTGCGAAGACATGTTGGCTGACTGGGCAATATCAACCAGCATGTTCCATGGTCATACAATGTTAGCAAGCGGTTCGATAAATGTGGGCGTTATTGTCCACTGTAATCCAGTTTAATACAATATTGGCGATACAGGAAGTTCACTGGGCCATTAATCTATATATTGCTACGAAGATGACGAAGCGGGCAGTGCCGCGGGGCGGAGCGCTCGCGCCGGGCCCGCTGGCCATTAAAGCATATTTCATCGTCATGTCATCACGTCGTGCTGTTTCTGTTGTGTCGCCATGTTCCATCACTTGTCATGCCACCACGCAACATTTGGTTGGAGGTGTGGTTCATCCCCATCCTCGCCTTGCACCGTCGAAGCCAACCGTACGCCAGGTCCATCTGCCGAAAGCCCGTGGAGTTCGCCGCCCAGCTCTGCCCCAGCCCTTTTTGCTCAGACCCGACCAGCCGCTGTCCCCAGCCTCGTCCCCAGCCCTGACCACAACACACGACGACCAGGAAGAGCCCAAAGCCGACCCTACCGACCCTACTGACCCCACGACGAAGCGACCTCACGACCACTCGAGCGAAGACAGCACCCCCGCCCAAGTTGTTCGGCATGTCCATGACTCTTGGCCTTCGGCAAACGGTGAAGATTGAACTTGATGCTCCAGTGCAAGCAGTCCTCCCATCTTTGCATTAATTGTGGTGTCCAGCGTTTCATGTCCCAATCCTGTGTCTGTGTTCATCGTCACGTCGTGCATTGGATTTCTAGCAATCGATCGGGACGATCGCTCGGTGGCCCCGGGTAATGCTACGAAGATGACGAAGCGGGCAGTGGCGCGGGGCGGAGCGCTCGCGCCATGCCCGCTGGCCATTAAAGCATATTTCATCGTCATGTCATCACGTCGTTCTTTTCTGTTGTGTCGCCATGTTCCATCGCTTGTCATGCCACCACGTAACAATATTATCGCATGGCTGAACCATTATTGGCAACACATTGGTAAGATCGGGCCACCGATTGCCCATGAATTGCCAGTCAATCTCCAATATCGGGCCAATCACATCTCATGGGCTGCCTGGGAACCTTCAAAACGAGCCAGATCATACATGCACTATGCTGTTCGATTTCTCCTAAGGTCCCGGGAACCGTGATTGCGTGATGGGGATTGTGACGCTAAGGTTTCGGGAGGTTCGATCCTGTCACCCCCCAAACTCTAACAAGCTGCCTGAATTGGCAGCGCCGGCCAACTGGATCATGTCATGCAGTCTTCGTCGCGCAAACCGACGACCAGTCATTGCCCGACCATGTCAGTTTCCAAGGTATTCCTGTGATTCCTGTTATTAGATACACCCACAGAACGTATCCTTCACCTCGGACGCGTTAAGTAAAGCAGCCCATACGCCAGTTGGGATCCGAACATATGACCTCCGTGCAACAAGTAAGGTGCTCTACGTACTAGGTTTTGGTGGCGGCTGTCCAACCTTCTTCTTTCAGGGGCATTTACTAGTGCCTTCAAATTAAAACAGAGCACACGAATGAACAAAATTTCATTTCGCGGCGTACCCTGCAATGCACGTGTGTTTAGCTCGGGCGCTTGTGGGACACCCGGATGTTCAGCTTGACAATCTTGGTGTTCGCCTCATCAGCAACTTGGAAGAAGGAGAGCAGATTTCTCACACGCCCATGCACCGTTTTATTTTGTGGGCACTAGAACGCTGCGCATAAACTAACCTTGACAGTGTGTACCAGCATCTCCCCCGTCCATAGTGGCAGAGACGGTGCTCCTTGTATTCGAGCTAGTGTGATGCGGAAAGTGATAGAACGAGTGTGGTATCGGCAAGAATCGCCTTATGCTACCTATGGCATCAAAGCTGCCCGAACAAGGGCTCTTGTGTTTTTGAGAAGCCAAGGGTAAGGTATCAGGAGCTCTCTATGGCAGACATATGAAGAAGGCCAACGGACAGCAACGGAAGGGAAAGCATTAGGTAGAGTGTCTATGTATTTTGTATTTCTGGTGTTGGATGAAAAACCCGGAATCACGTATACATTATAGCGTAATTTCGCATTCACCAACGACGAAGCTTTAAAGACATTGCAACGTTCCCCTTATTCTTGGTAGTCGGTGACTGTTGGCTTCCTGTAGATATTTACATCATAAGGATCGTCCTCACTGTTTCCTCGATTTCTCGAATATTTTAAGAAAGTTGAGAACAACGGATTTTACAGAGGATCCTTAAATCATCCCTCCCTGGCAGTAGCATGCTTGCAGGTTAAAAGCTCTTAAACTGTTTTTTTTTTTTTTTTGCATTCGCGTCTTGATACCTGAACGTGGTCCTATTCGCTTAATAGCGCTTATTCGGGAAAACCGCTCTTCATAAAGCTATCATTGTCTCGAAGCTTCTTGGCGTATCAAACCTTCGTTGCAGTGTTTTTAGCTCCGCAAAGCGGGGTCGAAGACCATTTTCTCAAACATCTCACCCCAGAGAAAACGAACACCATACTGGAGGAACGTTTGTGTCAATAACGTCATTGGAAAGCGAAATCTGTACTGATTTTCGGTTTGTACGCAAAAGCATTTTCCTATTCTGGGACGAATCTTTCAATGCGCGAAAGACTCATCAGGCTTGAAGAGCGTCGTCTAGAGCAGCAGGGTCAGGCTGCAGTCACGTGACAATAGAGCACTTGTGGACACCACCCGGTAATCACGAGACACTCACACAAACACATGAACATCGCTACTGCTCTTTGTGTGGATATTTCCTCACCTATAGACTTTCAACACACCACAGGTATCGTACTAATCGGAGTGCGCGTTTTTTCTCCCTCTACACGATTAATGTGCTACCAGTATTTTTATCAGTGACGGCTGCTGTTTTTGGCAAAGTACACGACTCATATGAAGCTTCTAGCCACAGATAGCGAGGTTTGGTGGTGTAGAAGACTCTTGTTGAAGGCTTCTTCCAATTACTCGCTGTTAATATATACGGCTTCTTTTAAACTTCCTATTGTATGGAGACATCCTGGCACTGAGGCATACAATCGCTGCTTTGTTTGTTCGGCACAAACTTCAAAACCCTCTTTTTTATTGTTTATTCATTACAAGGAAAATTTCTGGCCGCGATTATTTTCTTTGTTCTGACTGATAGGACGCAGGCGCCTAAACATTTCGCCGGTGCAGCCAGCCAGCGATGGAAAAATGTCAGGTCTTTCATTAATTTTGAGCCGGCTACTCTCTGCTTGCGCAGGTCTTAGTCAAGAATGGCAGCCGAAATTCAGGGCTATGAATGCAAGCATCAGAGACGACGCTCTGTGCCGCACCAGGTGACACCCAGCTCGAGGCTTTCCCTTTGTTGCTTCTTTGTTTTTGAATGAAGAATTGGAGAACCGTCCAAAAAATAACAACAAAAAAGAGGGCGGATATAACCACGCACTCTCTTCAAGATACCACGCGTTCATTCTTCATTCCTTTCTTCAGCGACGGTGCCTTCTCTGTAATTAATGTGTCAAAAGGAACGTGTCGTTTATAATTACGGGCCGATTTCTCTCTTCTTTACTCCATTCAGTCTAAACAATTTTACGGAGCCTCATATTGTCATTTCAAAGCGATAGTGTACGCTGTGTACGCCCTTCAACACACGAACAATCAGGCGTCGCCCCTCCGTGGTGGTGCAGTGGTATCCCGGAAACAGTGGAGGCATGCGCACCACTACTGCATTCGCACCACTGCACGACCACGGTGGGGTGATTCAATTTTTACCAATTGAAGATGATGATGGGCTACCACTGGACATGATCATGTTATAGGGCCTGCACAGTATCTGGCTATTCTGACTGGCTTTCAGGCATGCAGACATTGATGCGAGGAAAATACGGCAGTATTTTCGCTAAGCCGTTGCGAAAATTATTAATCTTTTCAAGACACTAGACGAAGTGCCTGAGTGGCTTCCGAGAATGGAAGTGTTGCTGCACATGCCTGATGTTTAATGGATCACGAAGCCCGAAATCGCGTAGTTTTAACCCATGTTATGTGTTTATGGAGTAATGGTCTTTATGTGTAAAATCTGATTATAAATTTGGCAATAAAAAAAGAAAGAAAAAAGTGGCGGTGCTGTGGTTAGGGCGCTCGACTGCTGTGCCCAAGGATGCGGGATCGCCGACCGCGGCGGCCGCCTTGCCTGATATTGCCTTCGTGCTGTCTTTCTTTTATTTTTCTCAACTTTTTTATGCTTTTTGATCTCGCAGCGTAGCTTTGTACTTAGGCCAAGGTTGATCAATATATTACGTCTGTCGTTAATTGTCTTTCAATGCAAGTGACGTTCAAATTCTACCATCGCTTTCGATGTTACGGCTGCGTTTGTTTGTCTTTTTTTGCGGCTATTGGCAATTTTCTACCATATGTCTTTTCAGCTTCTTCTAGTACTTATGTTTTCGACCAATCTATTTCATTCATTGCTTTCTCTTCTTGCCTTCATTTCATTTCTTGTTCATCCTTTTGTTCTTGTTGTTCTTTGTTTTCTTGGTCATCGACACTTATCGACAGTTGCGTTTGAAGTTAAGGTGGGCGCTATATTTTAGGCTAATGCACAGTGCCAGCCTCGTCATCTGCATGACGGCCGCAGTTATGGGAACAACCGCAGTAAAAAATTTACACGAAAGTAATGGCTTCGGCTAATTGTGTTTGCTTTGCTGCCTACTTCGCTGAGCTGACATTGTTTTTGTTTTTTCCGCGAAACCTATACAGATCGTTCGGCTAAAAAGCCGTTCATCATCATCATCAGCAGCAGCAGCCTGACCATACCCACTGCAGGGCGAAGGCCTCTCCCATATTTCTCCACTTAACCCGGTTCTGTGCTAGCTGCATCCACTTGACCCCTGCGAACTTCTTAATCTCATCCGCCCACCTAACTTTCTGCCGCCCCCTGATACGCTTTCCTTCCCTTGGAATCCAGTTTGTTACCCTAATCGACCATCGGTTATCCTCTCTTCGCACTACATGTCCTGCCCATGTCCATTTCTTCTTCTTAATTTCCACTAGAATGTCGGTAACATGAGTTATTTCTCTGACCCACTCTGCACGCTTCCTATCTCTTAATGTTTCCCCTACCATTTTTCGTTCCATAGCCCTCTGGGTTGTCCTCAACTTAAGTAGAACTCTCTTGGTTAGCCTCCACGTTTCAGCGCCATAGGTGAGTACAGGTAAGATGCAACTGTTATATACTTTCCTCTTTAGCGATACCGGTAAGCTGCTAGTCATAATCTGCGAGTGCTTGCCAAATGCGCTCCATCCTAATCTTATTCTTCTTGTTATTTCATTTTCATGGTCCGGATCTGCGGTTACTACCTGTCCTAAGTAGACATATTCGCCTACTACTTCCAGTACTTCGCTACCTAATGTAAATTGCTGTTCCTTCCCGAGGCTGTTGAACATTACCTTAGTCTTCTGTATATTGATTTTCAAGCCTACCTTTCTACTTTTCCTGTCTAGGTCATCAATCATTATTTGTAGTTCATCTCCCGAGTTGCTTAGCAAGGCAATGTCATTGCCTTGCGAAAGCCGTTGCCGTAACGAAACCGAGAAAAACAATGTCGGAGAAAACGCGCACGTGATTTGGTATCAATACTGTGACGCAACCGTACTTTGTGCAGCGTTCAGTATGGTGTTATATCTTCTCACTTCTTCCCATTCAGCATCAATCTTCTAGCGAAGTCGGCAGCTAGCTTGGCATATGGATTCGAACCGACGCCATGTACACCTGTGACAAGTGCAGGTGCGCATTGAGAAGTGAGGTACTACGCCTTCCTTCCTGCAAACACCAACTTAAATAAAAAAGAATGAAGGTATTTGTGAAATGAAAATGCAATGCTAAAGGCGCTGAGACAGATTCTCCGCCTTCCGCTCCCCCAAAACCAATTTAAACAGTTCATGTAAGATCCCAAGGTGGTCGAAATTACTCCGTAGTTCTCCACTACGGCCGTTTCACTCCCTCCCAGCTTGTTTCCTTCCCGTACGGCACGGTTCAGGTGTCCACAGAAACAAGTGTGATAGGTACTGTGCCTTTCCTTTCATTGCACCTACTTATTGGTTTGGTTTGGTTTGGTTTGTGGGGTTTAACTTTCCAAAGCGACTCAGACTATGAGAGACGCTGTAGTGGAGAGCTTCGGAAGTTTCGACCACCTCGGGTTCTTTTTATTAATATTATTATTACAACAGAAAAAAATATATGACACAACTCGCGGAATGAAAATGTGTCAAATGCTCTTCGCGTTTAACCTAATTCTCTAATTAATGTTCTAATTAAGGTGAAGCTTAAGCATACACCAAATTTGTTTTCCTCTTGGCCTTCATTTGGCCTAGGGTAGAGTAGGGTAAAGCGTGGCACAAATTTGAAGATCTCAATAGTCTTTTTATCTAGCATGATCAGCAAACAAATGCACTCAATTTTAGCATACGTTTCTGACGTCACGCTCTGTAACATGATATGCGAGGCTATAGTTAGTTGCGACCCATCTGAACCAGTAGCGCGAACACAATCAGGAGAAAAGGTACAGCACTCTGTCATCTGCATATTTTAGAGCGCAGCTCTTTGGTGCCCGTTCCTGGGTTTCGCGTCGTCGTTGACATCGGCCTCGTAACCAGCGCCTCCCCACTTTCATCCCCCCAGTTCGAGCCGGCGCTTCGGCAACGGAGCCTGGCAGGAAGAGGCGAGGTGGGTACACTCAGCGGTGAACGATGGGGGCAGGAGCGCGCGTAGCAACCTGAGAACACGAGGAAAGGAAGGGGGTGGAGGGGGGGAAGGGGAGGGGTCGCCGGAGGAAGCGCTAACAGCGACTGACTGATGCCCTGATGCCGCTGCCGCCGCTAGCGAGTCAAGACAACGTGACCGCGTATAACATTGTCGCCGCCATGCAGAAAGAGGAAGAGGGGGTCCCCCTCTTCTGCGTGGCGGCGAGGGTACTCTCCGGTTGCCGAAATACCGGCTCGCTGTCAGCGGATCACGGTGCACCCTGTTCTCACTCGCTTCACTCGCTAGCGGCGTCAGCGGCATCAGTGAGTCGCTGCTATCTGTTTGTCGCGCAACGTTTCTATGGGCCCACGCGCTGCCTCCCGCAACCTCCCGATAGCTTAGTTGCTCTCTTCACTTCTCCGACCACAAAGCTTCTTTCATGATAGTCAAGAACTATTAGTAGAGTGTTCCATGATGGAATACGTGTGAAAATTTAAAAAAAAGTTGTCTGTAATAGTACATACTTGTCTTGCTCAAAATTTTTGCCTCAATCTATCGAAAAGGTGAAACAGCTGATGAGCTGCGCTCAAATTTCGCATTAGGAAGTAACGCAATCGTGGGCAATTTTTTTTCTGATTGTGTTCGCGCTTCTGATAAAAATGAAATGCTAAGTAAATAAGAAAAACATTATCTGAAGCATTATGGACTAAAATCTTGTAGACGTAGTATTACTTCAAAAATGCCGCATTTCGTATTACCTAGTGGGCCAAGATCACATAGTGCTTCAGGTAAAATGAGATGTTTTTAAAAACGAGGAAATTACTCATTCTTACAGTAAATTGAAGTAAACCAGACTCCATGGTCGCCAATGCCATTTTTGTGAACCTAGTAGCACACAAGCAATGTATTCGTCCAGCTCCAGGCCCTTCGCTATATATGCTTGATGCTCTCCAGAAATTTCTTTACGTGTCCCGCATCCTATAGTAAGCAGTCATTATATTTTTGTACATTAGGGTTCTCCCAGATAGCAAAAAAAAAAAAAACAAACAGAGCAATCAGCTTGCAGCAGATATCAGGCTGTCAGCACACCCCAATGTTACAATTTGTCTCACATGTAGCATGCGAACATTCCTGTAACACTTTTGTCACCACAGGACGCTAGGTCGGCTGCGCTGCAGTATTAGAAAATGTGGTCTGCTGAAATTCACGTGCTTCTATATCACTTTTGCGCCCCCAAACCTCATTATGATTTTTTTTTTTTCTGAGCTTGGAGGTTTACTTGTTGAAGTTGCTGGGCTTGCGCACTATATGTTTATTTCCCAAAATATATGAATTTGGCAAGCTAATAAAAACGGGTGTCCGGTAGTTATACGAAGTCAGGACACGTCAAAAAAAATTAAAGAGCACTGCAGAATCTGCATTGGAATAATGCGAAAGCACGGATGCTGCTGTTGGTTTCTTCTAGTGGCTTAATTCACTTCTTGTTTGCCCATTTTAGTCTTTAGTACTTTCAAGCTGCTCGCCAATTCCTTAGTATGCCCTTTTTCGGTTGCGTGACGTCACATCCTGCACGTCATTTCCCCTACGGCACCCCTTTCTCTCTTTCTGCTTTCACTCCCACCTTCCTCCCTTCCCTTACGCGCGGTTCAGGTGTCCCTGTACAGAACAAGTGTGGCAGATACTGCACCTTACCTTTCCTGTGAACCTGTTATTCTAATTATTTCCCTAATTAACTTTTGGCCTAATTATTTTTTCGGCAACAACATTACGTCCCCCTCTATCGATTGACACCACTCATTAATATCTAACACTTCTTAATCACTCGTAACTGCTGTGGACACGATTTTGCGGACACGTTCTGCGGACACGTTCTACGGACAAGTTCTGCGGACACGTTCTGCGGACACGTTCTGTGGACACGGTCTGCGGACTCGGCCTGCGGACACAGCTTGCGGACACAGCTTGCGGACAAGATCTGCGGATACGGTCTGCGGGCATGGTCTGCGGACACGGTCTACGGACAGAAATCTGTGAACATAGCGAAGTAATGCTTTCGCACTAAAATTTTAATAGTCGAAATTATTCCGAAGCCACACAAGATATCAATCTTTGATGTCTCATAAGCTGCATCGTGACGTTACAAGAGTGATCAATATAGTGTAATTTTGCTTGCTGTTATTCTTTTCATTGACTCAAAAAAAGTTAGTATAACCTTTCTCTGCTCTCCCCCTTTTGTTATTTTGATCACCTCAAGCCCTCAACATGCCTGTCATGAATGGCAAAACGATTCAATTTATATATTAAAAAAAAAACAATGAAAGGTGCCAGTATTTGAGTCTTTATTTCTCCTTGTCATTGTATACACGCGAATGCTTGGCCATTGTCATGTTTGAGTAACACAAGATAACAGATATAAAGGCAGTAAGTATAAGGAAAAAACTTTCATTAACGAGTGGAACAGGAGCTGGATGATAAACAAACGCTGATAGACAAACGTTAGTTTTATTTTAAGCTTCCCCTTGTTCCTCGGGTGTATTTGGTTTTTTTTTTTTTTTACTTTTGCGTTTAGACCACTGACCCACGCTATGCAGACAAGCCAATTAGAACTACCAGTAAAATAATTGTTCATAGGAACTGATTATAATTATTAGTGCTACATTCTGAAGTATATTTTGCGCTCTATACTTGCCGTAATGTGGTAGGCAATTCCTGTACTTTAATTCAGAACGTTTTATTCTTCTCTCCTCTTTCTAGGCTTATTATTTCACCCTTGACCACCTTCTCTTTTCGTATTTATTCCCCACTTTGCGCGTATGTTTGTGGCAATATAGTTTGCTGTCCATTTTCGTTCCACCTTGTTTGTTTGGCCTCTGATGACTTTGTCCACTCCTTCCATAACGCAAGTTGGTCCCCGCCCCCCCCCCCCCTTTTTTTTTTTTTCGTCTCGTCATTGTACCCCTGACCAATGTAATAACTCCTACTTCATGGACACATTTTATTCGCATCGGTAATGCAGTATCGATCATTCTCTCTCTCTTTTTTTTTTAAACCGTATATGTTCCAGGTGTGGCGTTTTCGCCTTCGCGTCAGGGGGACCCAAAACCATTTTTGTACAAATGTCGATTTTCCTTGCCATAGTTATAGTATTTTTCCGATTCGGATCTTCCGGTGCTCGAACATGTGTTTCAACCACTGCCATAGAGACCGAGATTGCTCCAAGCAGTTGGGGGGCCTAGGACAAATGGGAAGTGACGCTGGTGTATGTTTCACCAGACTGTACGCTGAGGTGACAAAAGTCATTGCCTAATAAAATTTTGACTCTCTAGAAGCTCTGCATAAGGGCGGAAAACTGGGCAAGTTGGTATGGATTCATCTTGTTGTGGCACCACAGGGACGAGGACACGCTTCTTAAGAGCACCTGTTCTGTCTCCCTCCGCTTCTGTCCTCGTCCCCGTGGTGCCACAAGATGAAGCTCCGCATGCGTATCCGAACATGCTCAGTGTAAATCTCGCGTCTTTAAGATCCTTTTTGTGCAGGTTGTGCGCTTTTTCTGCCATCCGGCAAATATTTTCGTAAAGATCTTATTCTACGTAACCTAAACGAAGCGGTTCAATGAAATGTTCAAGGCGTAATTTGTTGTCCCAAAACGCGACATTTAATGAAGGGCGACAATGTATTACTGCCTCGTTCTCATTTGAAACAAATTTTGTTTTATGTCAAGTGCCGTCTGCACTGTAGTGAGGCGGTCGCAGACATTGGCAGGCTCTTAAAGTCCAATTCGCACCTACCAATTTCCTGTGTTCGGTCCTGTAAAGTTATGTATAATGCGCTCATGCTTCAACAGCAGTAGGGAAACGGGAGGTGGCAATGCAGTTGTATTCTTATTTCGTTTGCTACCTCTGGTAAATCTGGGCGCTGCTTGTAGTGTCACAGTTCAGAAGGCTGCAACTTGTGATGTGTTGCTCATAATCTTTTTATTGTACATAACGCTCAAATTCGGTGGTGGTAAAAATATTTTAATGAAAATGATTAGGAGGTTGTAGCGGCGGTTGGAGTCCTCAGTCCGGAACCCCATTGGCGTAGGCTGCTGTCCGCGCTCTTCCGATTAGTTCTTTTTGAACCCTTGCGTCCGAGCTGGTCAGAGCTGCCTCCCACCCCTCCTGCGTTGGCTGGTTATTAATAGTGACAGTCTGATTTCGCTGGCATGCCCACACCATATGGTATAGGTCCGCCTTCTCCCCGCAGAATTTGCATTGTGAGTCAAATGACTCTGGATCTATTGCGTGTAGTCTGCGTGGATTGTTAAAAGTGTTGGTCTGTAGCTTGCGGAGGTGTATCTCCTCCCCTTTGTCTAGTGTCTTTGCCGGTGGAGGGTAGACCCGGCGAGATAATCTTAAGTGCTGAAGTATTTCGGTGTAAGTTAGCAATGGGATAGGAGGTTCCACGAGATCCGTATTGGGTGCCCGGGGGAGAAATGCTCGGGCTGAGGCGTGTGCGCTCTCGTTCCCTGGGATGCCCTGGTGACCTGGTACCCATACTAAGTGTTTATCCATGGGTTGGTAGCCACGGGTGTAACTATCTTGCAGGATTTTAGCTGCTAGCGGTGCAATCCTGCCCCTGAGGTAATTGCGATATGCTGTCTGTGAATCTGTAAGAATGTATTCTGAGGTAGTGTGTGTCGCAGCTAGGGCAATTGCCACTTCCTCCGCAGCCAGTGTGTCATGGCTGTGTAATATTAGTCCATCCACTGTTTTATCTTGGTGTACTACCGCAACGGCCGCCATTCCCTGTTCAGGACCCGCAGCATCGACATAGAACACGCCCTCGCGCCCGCCGTAGTGCCTTTTTATAGCTTCCGCTCGTGCTTGTCTTCTTGGCTGGTGAAAGTCGGGGTGCATATTCCTCGGTAATGGAGTTCCCTTGAATTGTCCTCTCCATGAGGCTGGGATGTCGCTTTTAGGGTCTAGCTGTTCGGGGCAATTGATGTTCAAATCGTTCAAGACTTGTCGGCCAGTCAGAGTCGTGGAGAGTCGTACCACCTGCGCCGTGAGGTGTGCCTCAATCAGCTCGTCTACCGTGTTGTGGACGCCCAGTCGTAAAAGCCGGTCCGTCGATGTCGTAAGAGGGAGGCCCAGGGCCTTCTTGTAGGCTGTTCTGATTATGACGTCGAGGTTCTTGATGTCAAACTTCTTGAGACGAAGGTAGGGTGCCGCATAGACGATGCGGCTCACGACGAAGGCCTGCACCAGTCGGAGAGTATCTTCTTCGCGCATCCCTGATTTCCGCGTCGTTATTCTGGCGATCATCCTGCCGACTTGCTCGCTCACGAGGCGGAGTTTCTGGATGGCGAGGTGGTTGTTGCCCTTGTTATTGATGCATAGACCCAGTATCTTAACGGTCTGAACTTCCTTTATGGGTGAGTTGTCAACGTGGATGTCGATCGTGGCCTGATTTTTGTGCTGGCGGAAGACTAGGAGTTCACATTTTTCGGGAGAGCAGGTTAGTCCACACGCTCGTGCATAATTCTGAACTGTTGTTGCCGCTGTTTGTAGTTGTTCTTCCATCATTCCCATACTACCCCTAGTTGTCCAGATGGTTATATCGTCAGCGTACAGGGCGTGTCGTATGCCCTGTATCTGATTTAGAAGAGGTGGAAGATTGCGGAGTGCAATATTGAACAGAAGTGGGGATAATACTGCCCCTTGCGGAGTGCCTCTCGTGCCCATCTTCACTTGCGTTGTTTGTTTAGTGCCGATGCTGATGTTGACTGTTCTGTCTTTAAGGAAATCATAGATGTATGAGTAGACTCGCTGGCCACAGTTGGTGGTCTGGAGATTTTGGAGGATTGTGGAATGTTTGACATTGTCAAACGCTCCTTTGAGGTCGAGGGATAGAAGTGCTCGGTCACTGTTTCTGCGTGCTGGATCAATGACTTCGCGTTTGAGTTGCAGAAGCACATCATGGGTGGACAGATGTGCTCTGAATCCAAACATCGTGTGTGGCAGTAGCTCGTTGTTCTCTAGATAGTTGGAGAGACGTGCGTGGACTGCCTTTTCCATGAGTTTGCCTGCGCACGACGTGAGGGATATGGGGCGTAGGTTTTCAATGCTGATTTTCTTGCCGGGTTTGGGGATAAAGTGTACATTGGCTGTTTTCCATGCCTGTGGAATGGTGCCGATGCGCCAGCATTCGTTAACGTAATCCGTAAGTTGCTGCAGTGCCTCCGTGCCGAGGTTGGTTAGAAGTCCGACCGTAATTTTGTCTTGTCCCGGGGCTGTACCTCGGCGCATATCTGCTAGTGCTGCTATGATTTCTTCTAAAGTGAAGTCTTTATCTAGGTCTTCGTTCGGTTCCCCCCGGTATTCTGGATTTGAGGGTTCTGCGTCTCTCGAAGTGCAGATATAGCGACGCGTGAGTTCATCCATGAGTTCATCATCCGTGCCTTGAAAGTTGTGTAAGGCTCGATGCAAATTTCTACGTTGTTCACTCTTCGATTTCGGTGGATCAATTAGGCATCGGAGAAGGTTCCACGTAGTCTTGCTGTCTAGGCGACCTTTGAGGGATTCGCACCTTTTTAGCCAATTGGTGCGAGCGAGGTCCCATGCGTATTGGTCTGCTTGAGTAGTTAGCTTCGCTATTCGAATTCTGAGTTTTCGATTGTGCCTTTGTTTCTTCCACCGTTTTATGAGACTACGCCTAGCTTCCCAAAGGTGTAGAAGATGGTTGTCAACAGCTGGGTGGTCCTCCGTGGTGGCAAGGGTTTTTGTGAGGTTTTCTTTAAGGTCGAGAATAGATGCCGCCCACTCTTCGTAACTAGTTATTTGTTCCGATGTAACTAGTTTAGTATCCTTCCTGAATTTCTCCCAGTCTGTCATTCTGGCTTGCCCACGAGGTTTGCTGTGCTTGTTGCTTTCAAAGATGGTCTGCAGCATGTAGTGATCGCTGCCTAAGGTCTCTCCCGTATTGAGCCACTCATAGTTGCGGGCGTTGCGGACGAGCGTCAGGTCGGGGGAGGTATCCCGAGTTATGCTGGTACCGACTCGAGTCGGATGCTGCGGGTCAGTAAGTAAGGTGAGTGCCATGTCAGCGATGGCGGAAGCTAGTTTCCTGCCTTTAGTGTCTTCCTTTGGATATCCCCATAGTGGGCTAGAAGCGTTAAAGTCGCCGACTATAGCTAGGGGAGCTGTGTGAGCTTCTCTTAGTGCTTTGATAAAGATAGCGTCAAAGGCTGCGCGGCGCTGTTTGGGGCGACTATATATATTGAGTATATAGGTGCCCTTGCTGTTACGGTGTTGTGGTAGCAACTTTATGAAGGTATATTCAATGTCGCTGTGTAGGTCAAGGTCTACAGTGGTTGCTGTGCATGATTTGTGGACCAAAATACATGTCGAGGGGTTTGTTTGATGTGTTGAGTATCCTCTGATCTTAGCCTCCATATTTACTTCTTGCAGGGCTATTATTTGCGGCGCATGAGAATAAGAGTCTATGTATTGTTGTAATGTTTCCCTCTTGCGCTTTAGTCCCCTGCAGTTCCATTGTAGGATGGTGAGTTTAGGTCTTGGTTGTGGCGCCATGTTGAGGATTAGAAATGTGTGTCGGATCCTGTGGTGGATCTTCAGGTTCTTTATCAAGTTCAGGGATGACTAGGCGACGATTTCCCATTTTGCCCTGTAGTTTTGTGCCCTTGTTGTGAGAAACATCCGAATATTCCTGAATTTTTCGGTCAATTCTAATCTCCTGCGCTTGCATCCTGATTAGAACTGGTTCAAGTTTTTCCATCATGGGCTTGATGACTGATTCTGCTCAAATTCGGATCCGTTGCGCTTAGTTTAAAATAGCTGCATAACAGGAAATGATGATAAAATGAATAGTTATTGCTTCCGAACAGTATACTGTGCAACGTAACAAATCCTTTTAAGCATATGCGAAGATTAATTCTAAACGGACAGTTCGGAGAAGTCAGAAAAAACCTAGGAAACAAACAAAAAAAAAGCGAAAGATTTGACGCTCAATTTTCTGACATCCTTTCTGAAAAATGTCGGTAGGAAATACCGACACCGTTTAAAACATCAACAACGAAAGAATAGCCTAGCCTACTTCGCTTTATTTTGCATTAAGTTTGCTGTTGCTGTTCTTTTTCTACTAAAACATTGCCTCAAATTTACATTCTCTTTCTAAGATAAGAACTTTAACGAGCGCTCAGAATCTCATAACGAACTGGCTACAACCACGTGCTCGAAACTCGCTGCCGTGGAGGCCGAAGCGAGCTTTGCTTTTCTGCTCGCCATCCTCTCCGCGTTCGCCTCCTTCTCCTCAGTGGTGTCCTTTATTTTCGTCCGAGGTCTGGCAATTAATCTGGCCGCGTCGACCCCGTCGTGATTGAGCACGGCGGGCCTCCTCCGTCGCTGTCCACGCGCAGCGCCTTCTTCAGGAGCGGCTCGCTGCCGTTGGTGCGGAGGCGCCGGGGCATCCGGGGCTTCCTTTATTGAGCGTGACGGGCCTCTTGTTAAGCACGATGTATAGCCGCGCGTGCCAGGCCGGCAAAAATGACGGGGCCCTGCGCGAGTAAGCGGCCAAGCGGACCCCCGGCGGCTGCCTCTGTTTCGCTTTCTTCCGCCGTCGTCCTTTCCCAGCTTATTTGCCATCTTTTGTGGTGTGCTGCTCCTCTTCTTTTTCTTCTTTACTGTGTGCTCTGTCTTGCCCGTCCAGCTTCATTTTCTTCCCTTTCTTCCTCTCTGTGACTGCACGTTGTTCTGTCTTGACAGCCCTCTTTGTTCCTTGGCACTGTTCGCGCTAGTAGAGAATGCATCCCAGTCAGTGGCACTGCTTAGGGTGGTGACAACTACTGCTCGATTGAAAGAAGTCACGTTGTTCCTCTAAAACTGCAGAGACCTAAAGTGCGGACGTAGCAATGCGTCTGATATCCTACCCGCAACAACGTTTCTACTTCTTGATAATATATAGGACGGTCTCGTGACCCTGGAGTCGAAACTTCGGTCTTTCGAAATTATATTAAGGCGCCGTAAAATTGAATTGAAGTTATAAAACTGCATGTCTATGAACAAAAGAACCGGATTATACTCCCCAGATTGTCCCCTGATTCATCATTTTGTCTTCTCCTCGCACGCCTCGTCGGCCCTTTATAGCACCGGAAGATGTTGATATTTTCCGGATGGTAGCTGGCAAAAGCAAGCCGTGTTTCTGGAGCAAACTTTGTTTAGCAGACGCGCTAGACGCCGATCACGCTTGGCTGCATATAACTGTTCCTTTCATCTACTGAGCCCCCCTGCCCCCCTTTTATAAGGATGTCTTTCAGCAGAGAAAGCCCCAGTAGCTGTCTTCATTATTGATGGACACCTCAATCTCACCTTAACGGAAGGGACGGAGGTGTAAACTGTACAATGTAGGCCAGCTTGGGCTCTTCCCCAATGTCCCTATAGCATCTATGATTATCCACGACCCCGGCCGCGCGGCCGCCGCTTTTCGATGGACGAGAAAAGCAACAACGCGCCAGTAGGCTGTTCGTTATCAGTGCACGTTAAAGAACCTCATGCAGTCAGAATTATCGAAGCCCTCTACTACGGCGTCTCTCGTAGCCTGAGTCGCTTTGGAACGTCAAACAAACACCATAAACTAAACCAAACCACAATTAATGGCAATATGTTTCAAAGCTATCCAAATGCGGAATTTTGCTTTCTTTCTGGAGAACAAATTCAAAAATTTATTGTTGCTTGAGAACTTCTAATCATTAACCTTCGACATCATGTGAGCCATTGGACGAACTTTCTCACTTTGTTACTTTTAGTTTTTCGTGAGTGCAGACATGATATTGTAGACGTCCGCATCGGTATTTTTGAATATGCAGGAACAAAGTTGGATATCAGCAATACTACTCGCTTTGGCTGATAAAGCTGGCTCAGATCGGTAACGTAATGATGTCATCAATCTGAAAGCATTGTAGATGCGTAATAAACTTTCGAAAAGACCTTATTTTTCTCCGTTGGATAAGGTATAAATGTGACTGGACAAATGGGGAGGTACGCAAAACTTATTTTGTTTTTCTTTAGACTTCCGTCGCCTAAACTAATCAGGTTGCTTCAACGATCCTCTTTTACTCGATTTTCTTCTTCCTCTTTATATCCCTTCTTTCCCAGCGCTTGGTAACAAATCGCTTTATTTTACCAATTCACTTCCCTTTATTTCTTCCTTTCTATTTCTTTCTTTCTTTCTTTTTTTTTCTTTTTTCTTTCCTTCTATCGTTCTTTCTTTTCTCCTCCTCCTCCACCGTTGCCGGAGATCGCTCAAGCACATGTCCGCGTGCCCAGTTCTAAACCGCTAGACTTCGACATTACCCCAATAGGGCAGCTGATACTTGTGATGATGTACACTGATGCTTCGCCTACTTTACTGTCCCCGCTACGTTGAAACACTTATAGTGTACCTGCGCTTCGTGCCGACTCTCCCACATGAACGCTAAAGAACTACCCATTGCCTAGTCTGGCTCCATCGGGCCTTTAGTGACTCGAGCACAGGTGGGAAGGGAAATAAAGAGGGAGAGAGAGAGAGAGAAAGCGGTTCTTGGCCTGCTTCTCGAGTGCGGGTGGGAAGAAAAAAAGGGAGAGAGAGGAAGTGGCTGGTCGCCCTGTTCCGCGTATTTTTTTTTTTATACAAAGGGAAGAAAATTTCTCTTAACAGGCTTTAAAAATATTTAATGGTTCTCATCAAATTGTGAAATTGCCGAAACAACCAAGATGAAATGTTCCGACAACCACTGACAACAATAAAAGATGGCTGCCTGCTTCGTTTTCATGCAGGCCTTATTAATATGCGATGGCCTAGGTGTCTCAGACCCCTCTTAAGTAGTGGTTAGGGGTCCCAGACCCCCGGAGACCCCCCATAATTTAGGTCCTGGAGCTACCCTTGATATGAATCTAAGTCTAAGCTCCTGTTGATGTGTAAAATGCTGACCATAGTTGTATACACCGCGGGTAAACAGCCGCCCTCATACACTTACTATACGGATATGACGGCACGACAATGTGAGATATGTATTTTTACAAACGTGGGAAGATTAAGCAGAAGAACACGTATAGTAGGTGAAAACGAAGACCAACGAAACAAATGTTTACAGGGTGAAACGAGGAAACTACTGTGCAGTAGACACAGCCATCGTTTCACGTATGCGTGTGCAGAATGCAATAACTGGTACTTCGTAAATAAAATCAAAGGTAATGAAGTTTTGCCTTATAGTTTGATTTAGGAAACGTAATAATATTGTTACGTATATGCCCCCGAAGAGGACGACGATAGAAAATAGAGTGAGAGACGACGAAGCTGAAGAAACCGTTGGGGCTTGCCTGAACACCTGCTGTGTTCTGCTCTGCTGTGCTGTGAACACTTGTTCATCGCATGCTGTGGTTTCTTGTGCTAGCCTTCTGCCCCGTATCAATATGTTCAAAATAGATTAGGCTGCTACAATTACAGGTCGGCATTTTGCTGAGATATAGCATTTCCGTTTGGTGTTATATAATATATGGTAGATTTCCTTAAGGGCCCCAAAAATAAAAACTCGATTGTCGGGTGATCCTGAGCATGTACTCCCAATCCACGTGCTCTTCCTGACTGAAGTTTCTGAAAAAAATTGCATAATGTTGTTCCTAACGTGAGGCTGTTTCATACCACATTTTTGTTATCAGGAAATGTATCGGTGAGTGCCAGTGTTGTTTCTGGAGTAGAAGAAGCTTTTAGCTGCCTTTTAGGATCGCAAAGTTCATGTAGCCGCGTTTAAATCGCAACTGGAATTGTCAGCGAGACAATAGCTAGGCCTTAATGTCCATGTAAGCCACAGCGGAGCAAGGACGTTTCTTTGTCGCCCCATCCCCTTTTCCCCACTACCATGGAACACGGGCGAGATAACGACTCAACTTTCGGACGGTCTCATCTCTTGATACTTCATCCGCGGCACCTTGTTTCCCTGTACGCGTTAAACGCACGTTCACAAAGGCGAGTCGGGTGGTTCACGCGGCGTAATAAGCGACCAGTCTGAGGCTGTCGCTCGCTGACCGATTCCTACCAACACAACTTCAAGTCACTCAACTCCTAAGCCAATCCGCGGTGCCGCAGGACCTGACGTTTATTTATTTCAACCTTCTTTCTTTGTCGACAAAATGCATGAGCACATACTCGCGTGTGTACGATTTGCTGCGCGCAAAGTTGTTGGGCACACTTGACAAAATGTAAGAATCAAGCTTGTTCACTGCATGCAAAAGTATTCATCATGCATCCAAAACTCTGGAATGGGATGATTTTTTGACAGACTACTTCGCGAGTCCGAAAACAAGGACGCACCCATCGTCGCCGACTCCGTCTTTGCCGAACTAGTCCAACTTTGGCTGTAAAAACTGAGATGCACATGAGTATAATCATGTGCTATTCCTCTTGAAGGGAGTCCATGCCTCAATGGAGTCTGAAATGCGCAATCATATGTTGTACACTTCACATATACTTCAGGATCCGCGTTTCGGGAAATGAATCGCGCATTTAGTGTAAGGATCGAGGCTATATATTATCAATGAATAAGGCGTCTTGCTCTGAAAAGCGTACAAAACATACAAGCGTGCGTAGCAGCACTCCCGGAACTGCTGCTCGTGATCTGTGCCTGAAGATTTAAATGTCTCTGTTACGTATTAAAATTGATATCAAAGCGAGCCCATCAAGAATCGTTAGTCCGTAGCCTTTAGCCGAAGTTTTGAAGAAGTACACGTAAGTAATTCCATTGGTAGAATACCAATGTAGTGGCAACGAAATATTTCAGGCCGTTGACTTATGGCGTTGTGTGATGATTTGTATAGTTCTAATATTAGAGCCCTCATTATTTTATACATCCTTTGCTAAGACACCATGGTGGTTGAAAAAAACAAAACACCGGAAGTTCGACAGAGGGTTGAGCAGGAAGATGAGCAGGGTGGACGAGTACAAGACGTTCGCATCCAGCGGGTCCGTACACAAGGCACTACACGAGGACGTGCAGGAAAATTATTCCTTGCAAATCGCCTTGATCGTCGTAGTTGCAGCGTTGCTGGGTGCGGCCTTCGTGGGAACTCTCCCTTTACGTCACCTACTGCGTGTACCCGCGTAGCATCGTCCGACAGCCCCGCTTCGTCTCCCAAACGAGAATGGCATCGTTCATAGAGTGGATGTCTTTCACAGGCTCCAACCACTGCGAATATGTGCCCAGGAGAATGTTCGACCCGAACAGAAACGTCGGCAACGCAGCCGTGGCCGCAACGCTCTGCGCCTGCGTCGTGTTTCCGCACCGCTGCGGTCTGGGCGCTTGCGTCTTCGCAACATACTACAACAGACGAAACAAGGAGGCGAAGGCAGTGGTGTCCAGAGAGGTGGTTTCATCGGCCAAGTCTCCGTACATGTATCAAGATAAGGCCAATGCTTCGATGCAAGGCTTTTCAGCGGTGGTCGTGCTTGGCGAACTGCGTAGTTACTAGGCGTTGGTGAACTTGACAGGCATTACAATTCCTTGGGACGAGATGTTCACACAAACCATTGGTGTTGTTGTGGCTGTAGGAAGAAGGAAAACAAAATGCACGGGCCTGCTACTGGCTCTGTAGCTGAGCCACCTCAGCTGCCTTGTGCAGACAGAAGACTGATTGATTGATTTATAGAAAGAGAAAGGCGCGGTAACTGTCTCACTTGTTTTCTGTGGACACCTCAACCGCGCCGTAAGGGAAGGGAGGAAGATGGGAGTGAAAGTAGAAAGAGAGAAAGAGGAGCCGTAGTGGAGGGCTACGGAGTAATTTCGACCACCTGGGGATCTTTAACGTGCGCTGTCATCGCACAGCACGCGGACGCCTCTTCGTTTCGCCTCCATCGAAACGCAGTCGCCGAGGTCGGGTTCGAACCCGGGTACTCCGGCACAGTAGTCGGGCGTCTTACCACTGCACCACCCCGGCGGGGCAGCAGACAGAAGAGAAAATAGAACAGAAAGAAAAGGAAGAGGGAGAGAAAGACGCGCGCCGCAACAACAGCCGTCGTCCGCCACGGAAGCGGTGGCGGGTGCAATGACGGCCTACAACAGATAAAAATTTGGTGACAGGCTAGCCCCCGCCGCAAGCGGCTCGGGGTTGATGAGGCCAAGTGCTGAGAAGCTAACACCTCGATGAAATTAAAGAGCTCATGAAAAGCTATTTATTAAACGTAGAAAGCGCGCAAGAGAAATAAAAGTCTTATGAGTCCTCTTCGCAATGCAAAACATTCTTAAGCTAGCTTCATTTGCACCGAACATATCGGCGATCTCCTCCTCCTCTTTCCCCTCTACCTCAACTTGACTCACGCCGGCGCGCAAAAAAAAAGAACAAGGTGCGACAGCGCCCCGTCACGCCCCGTCCTGGGACGCCCGCTCCACTTGGGAGCGTCCAATAAGTGGGCGAACCCAGCAAGTCGTGATGACATCATCCGAGAGCGTTGCTCGCGGGGACGTGCCGCCCTTATCGGTTGCGAACTCTCATTAGGGGCATTTTTCAAAACAATATTTGCTATTACAGGCTCCAGGCAAAACTTTTAAATTTGGCTCGATTACTAAGACCACATCAATGAATTGAATGATTTAGAATATTCACTGAATTATTGTTTCAAATGCCATTTAAAGTTCCTTTGAGATTGATTATTCTTGCAGATCTGTCTATGCAAATCATGGTAAGTTTTCCCTGCTTCGACAGATGCACACAATATATCGGCTATTTACTGCTCTAAGTTTTAACCATACGACATGCTTCCTCCATTCTTTTTTTTTTTTTGTACGTGCTCCGTGGTTGAGAAGCGCATAGAAACACATTCAGCGTGCGCCAACCTGATTGGCAAAGGTTCTGCTTAGCTTCCGTGTTGATGAAAAAGGATTGTGATACTGAGATATGCTTCGTCGTATGAATACATGCAATAAAGAAAGAGTGATACAATGCATCGCTGATGATATTGTGTCAATTACATAAGAAAAAAGCTTTGGAGGACACTCAAGTCTTTTTACGTGTATTGAATTGTAAAGAAAGTGGTTCAGCGTTGCGCGTTTCTTTGCCTCTTTTAGTTGTCTTGCAATCGGTTCTAATTCGACGTATCTGCTGCTATGTATATACGTTGTCTATGTAGCCTGTGAAGGCTAGTCACCATTAGTCACCATTAGCCTTCACGTAATTAGGCTAATGGTGACTAGCATTTTATGATACTTTTAATTTATTTGAGAACCAATTTGGTGTACTCTTCTCCTGGTTTGTCTTCAATGTCTCACGATAAATCAATAACGTTAATTATTTATTCGCTACCTTGATTTAAATAGCGTTCAATCTAGTTATTGCAGTTTTCTGATTAACGCCCAGTGATTACTCATTCACTGTCTTTATTTCAAGTGCCGTTCAGTTCATTACCTTCCGCGCAATTCGTCATTTCGTTCATAATAATAATAATAATAATAATAATAATAATTGGTTCATAGGAAGGGAAAGGCGCAGTATCTGTCTCACTTGTTTCTGTAGAAACCTGAAACTGATTGATAGATTTATAGGAAGGCAAAGGCGCGGTAACTATCTCACTTGTTTTCTGTGGACACCGCAAACGCGCCGTAAGGAAAGGAAGGAAGGTGGGAGTGAAAGTTGAAAGATAGAAAGAGGAGCCGTAGTGGAGGGCTACGGAGTAATTTCGACCACCTGGGGATCTTTAATGTGCGCTGATATCGCACAGCGAGCGGCGGAGGAGGTGGTAAAGGGTGGTAGTTCCTGGCCCTACGGGGCTGGGACTGTAGGTCAACGCCGCTTGCGGCGGGGGCTAGCCAGCCACTGATTTTTATCTGTTGGAGGCCGTCATTGCACCTGCCACCGCTTCAGTGGGGGTGGACGACGGCTGTTGTTGCGGCGCGCGTCTTTCCCTCCCTCTTCTTTTTTATTTCTTGTCTATTTTTTTCTTCTGTCCGCACGAGGCAGCGGAGGTGGCTCAGCTACGGAGCCCGTAGCAGGCCCGTATATTATGCGAAGCATATTAACGTAGGTTTCGGGCCTTCGCGCGACGCCCGGCGGTGGCCACCATTGACTCTGAAGTGGGGCACGTGACATGACGTCACGTGATGACGTCACACCGGCTGCAGATGGGGCCTCATATCGCGCCGTCGGTCGCCTCCCGGCGGTGGCCACCATTGACCTTGAAGTGAGATCACATGATGTGACATCACGTGATGACGTCACACCGGCTGCAGATGGGGCCTCATATCGCGCCGTCGGACGTCGCCCGGCGGAGGCCTCCACGCTTCGGTTCGCGCCGTCGCGCGCGACGCGGCGGCGGCGCCACCATCGCTGCATCACGTGATATGTGACGTCACGCCAGGGATGAAGCGGCGCGTGCCCGCCGTTGCGTCAGTCTCTGTGCCCGCAACCGCGCCAGCGTCTTTGAGCCGGGCGTGTATGCGTAAGTGACGTGCAAACCAAGAGTCATGCATTTACGGACCATAAGAGTGTGTTTGTCGGGCTGCAAAGAATAAAGTACGACGATTAACCTAAAACCACGTCTCCGTTACTTAGCCCCATCCACACTGAGGCAGCTGCTTAACATGCTTCGCATTCACTAGGCTTAACCTTGATAAGCCTCCAATTTTTTCGTTTCTTTCTTCCTACAGCCACAACAACAACAATTACAACAATATCGCACAGCACACGGACGCCTCTTGGTTTCGCCTCCATCGAAACGCAGCCGCCGAGGTTGGATTCGAACCCGGGTACTCCGGCACAGTAGTCGGGCGTCTTACCACTGCATCACCCCGGCGGGGCGTAGAAACCTGAACCACGCCATAAGGGAAACTGATTTATTTATAGGAATGTAAAGGCGCGGTAATTGTCTCACTTGTTTTTCATTGGACACCGCAACCGCGCCGTAAGGGAAGGGAGGAAGATGGGAGTGAAAGTGGAAAGAGAGAAAGAGGAGCCGTAGTGGAGGGCTACGGAGTAATTTCGACCACCTGGAGATCTTTAACGTGCGCTGACATCGCACAGCACACGACGCCTCTTCGTGCGATGTCAACGCACGTTAAAGATCCCCAGGTGGTCCAAATTACTCCGTAGCCCTCCACTACGACTCCTCTTCCTCTCTATCCACTTTCTCTCCCATCTTCCTCCCTTCCCTTACGGCGCGGTTCAGGTGTCCACAGCTACAAGTGTGACAGATACTGCGCCTTTCCTTTCCTGTGAACCAATCATCATTTCACCTCCATCGAAACGCAGCCGCCGAGGTCGAGTTCGAACCCGGGTACTCCGGCACAGTAATCGGGCGTCTTACCACTGCACCACCCCGGCGGGGTGCCATAAGGGAAGGCAGGAAGGTGGGATTGAAAGTGTAAAGAGAGGAAGATGAGCAGTAGTGGAGGGCTGCAGAATAATTTAGACCGCCTGGAGAGAGAGAGAGAGAGAGAACTTGTTTTTGTCCAACAGAGTGACTATCCCGCTCTTCGGAGGTTAGACCCGGAAGATGGGACAGTCGCCTTAGTTGCAGGCTGGTAGTTCGTGGACTCCAGCGGCATCTTCGGCCAGTCGAACAATTCCTCTTTAGGCTCTTGGATCTGAGCTTCGCAGAAGGGTCTCCCAGGTGTCTTTAGTTATGCTTTTAGCCCTGCCTGGTGACTTCGAACATTCCCATATTATGTTATCTAGTGATCCCCTTTCCTTAACATAAGTCTGATCGTATTTCCCGCAATATATGATTGACTAGAACCGGGTTCGGTTATGTATTTGTCCGTACCTTTCACTATGCTACTGCTTCCTCTCTGCCTAACGGGGGGTCTGGTGGTGGTAGGACCCTCCTGTTTAGTGTGTAGTGCGTTGTTATTTCGCTATAGGTATTCAGGTCCTCTTGTTTACCTTGTTCCGGTGGCACTAGCTCTTCCAGCCCGGTGTGTGAGATCTCGGGCTAGTTTATGTGCCGCCGTTTCCGGGTACGCCTGCGTGGGCTGGCGTCCAAACAAGGATGACGTCTCTTTTTATTCACTTTTGATCGAGGGTTCTACCCGCGATCTTTGCTATTACTTCTGTGATGTAGCTCCTGATTGGGCTTTTGCTGTCACTCTGTATTTTGCCTCGGTCTGAGCAAGATCCAGTGCTATTGCAGCCTCTTCCGCTATCTGTATTGTTTTGCTTGAGCCTTAATAGGTTACCTTCCTTAACGCCTCCTTCTTTATTAGCTATTCTCCTTATAAGGTTTGTCGTTCTTTAACGTGCACTGACATCGCACAGCACAAGGACGCCCCATTTCGTTCATCACGCTTCATTATTCAGCGACCGCTACTTTCTGGTTATCCAACTTCACTTCAGGTGCCCTTCATTTCTTTACCGTTCAAGCATTTTTCTGTTTTATTCTCTGCTTACACTACACCGATTAATGGGAACTACTCACTCGTTCTCTCATTATTCCTTCACTCTTAATTAATAATGATCTTATGCTTCTCTTCTGCTGCAAAGGCCTTTCCTGTAGGGACCTTTGATTTTGGTACCATCGCCAATACACCTTGGCGCTGTCGAGACCGCGTTTTGCTCGCAACAGGCCTCTTAATGCTTTCGTATTAATAATATGTGTTTTCTTAGAAAAGTTTTATTAGACACTATGCATTGACATGTGTGATGACGAATGACCAAACCTGAAAACGTACACAGGTGTCCACAGAGCAAGTGTGGCAGATACTGCGCCTTTCCATTCCTGTAAACCAATTAATATTATTATTATTATTATTATTATTATTATTATTATTATTATTATTATTATTATTATTATTATTATTATTATTATTATTATTATTATTATTATTATTATTATTATATTATTATTATTATTATTATTATTATTATTACACGGTTAACAACAAGAGACAATGCACACAACATATCTTATGTCGAGGAATCAAATCAAAATTCCCTATTTACATTTCGAAAAAAAATTAAGCGGTGAATTTGGTGGACGTCGTATTTTCCTGGGGACATAAAATTAAATCTGGTGACCAAATGTTTAAATAAGACACTAGATATAACAACGGTTTATTCATATCTGAACTGAAAATGAATCTTGTGCCTTACGATACGCGTCATTTCGAGCCGTGGAATGTTTAAAACATGCAGAAAAACGTAAGTTCTACAAATTTTACACAACAAAGTACCATGGATACTGAGCACTTTTTATGCTCAAAATGTTCAGATTCTAAACATTACTTTGAAAAAATTGCGTGAGCTTTTCAAAATATAGTACGGGACATTTTTGTTCACATTTTATTGTGTGTATAAAGTTACAATTCCTCCCCTTTGTAGAATTGCAGGTGTGATGTAGTATTTAATGTAATGTTCTTTTTGTCATGTATGCTTCCTCGTTTATTCCATGAATTGTGTCCTTGTTTTCTCTCAATGTGACTGGGAGGCTGTTTGACAAGATTTTACTGACTTCTGCCAACGAAGTGGGCTTGCAGCCCTGTCAAGCTAAAAGGAGCTTTTTCTGCAGGCTTCTTGCATCTTGTGAACTGACGTAAATAAAGTGATACTGTCAAGGGCTCTGTTCTGTTATATATCTAACGTTATGAACAAAAAAGGCCGGGTGTAGCTCTCTTAGATGGTATGAGTGTTTGATGGCCAGGTACTGATAGGTCGGTGGGTTTTGCGGCTTCATGGGACTATATTGTTACGTAGCGGCAAGCCGGAACGAATGGGGCTTGCAGCCCTGTCAAGCTAAAAGGAGCTTTTTCTGCAGGCTTCTTGCATCTTGTGAACTGACGTAAATAAAGTGATACTGTTAAAGGCTCAGTTCTGTTGAATATCTAACGTTATGAACAAAAAAGGCCGGGTGTAGCTCTCTTAGATGGTATGAGTGTTTGATGGCCAGGTACTGATAGGTCGGTGGGTTTTGTTGCTTCATGGAACGATATTGTTGCGTGGCGGCAAGCCGGTGAACACAGGAGAACAGAGGACAGGGTGAAGATGCTGGATGACCGTGAGATGACGTTTAATGAACGGTTGGCGGACCTAGCGCCAGCGCTCCTGCCCGCGTCACTGCCCGCCACTTCCTCCTTACGCATCCGTAACATACCCCGGGGCCACCGAGCGATCGTCCCGATAGTGGACGAGGAAGTTTACTGATGTTGATGAGTCCATGGCATGATGATGGGCATGTCTTGATGCTTGAAGAAGAAGAAGGAAGAATAGAACAACTTGCCGGCACGATGATTCCCAGTGAACCTTGGTCCAGGACTCGATGGGGGAGGCCAAGGCACGCACCGCATGGCATGGGCAGGGGTCATGTTTTCATGGGTGGCGGCGGCTTGGGTCGGTGGGGTCTCAGGTCGGCTGATTTGTTCAGCAGGATCATATGGTCATCGGCTCTCTCGTTGTTTCTTGTGGTCGTGTTGTTGACGTCTCGGGTCAGTCTCCTTCGTCGTGCCTTGTGGTCAGGGCGGGGGGACGGGGCGGAGGAATAGCAAGGTCTTGATGGATCCAGCAGGCTGGAGAACAGCCATGCGTTGCCTCCTAAGCTTCACCTGACGGCGCAAGAAGTCGCAGGGCTCCGAAGCTCCGTACCAAAGTGAGGGGGTGATGATGAAGTACCTCGCACCTCCAACCAAATGTTACGTGGCGGCAAGCAGGTGAACACAGGAGAAGAGAGGACAGGAGAAGATGTTGGATGACCGTGAGATGACGCTTAATGAATGGCTGGCGGGATTAGCGCCAGCGCTCCTGCCCGCGTCACTGCCCGCTTCTTCATCTTGCGCATCCGTAACAATATGACAAGGATCAGGTGGAAGGAACTGCCAACTCCGAATTCTTCTTTGAGATACGTGGATGAGATTGGAATGAGTTCCTCCAGGACCTTTGAGTAATGAGTAAGGCGCGCTACTCGTAAAGCAAGCAGACGCATCTGTATAGAGCTTATTCACGTGACGTCATTGCAGCTTTACTGGCAACCATGGCACGTACAACGCAACGACCGGACTTCATTAGGCACTTTGGTGATAATAAGATGCTGTCCTCTACAACTTCGAATATCAGTATCATAGTAACTCTTAATGATTACGCTAAAATTTGATTCCGCTCTAACTAGTTTAGGCACGTGAAAACTTTTCCAAGGCGCAAACTAAATTTTTCGCATCAGAACTTCATACGGATTTAGTACATTTAGGATTCAAATTAGTTTAGGCCTCGATGGGGGGAGGTTACTGGTCCAGTAATTAACAGTTGTCTGTGCATAGGATAACTTAGATGCCGCAATGTGGACCCTGATGGTGGTTACGAAGTTATACCTATCATGTAACAATTTCCTCCCTTTCTACTTACTGCAGAGAATTTCCTGTCGAGCCAAAGAAACTTGTGCCTGCATTCAACTCATTTCTTGGTATCGACCCTTTCAATTTAGTGGGAAGGAAGCCTGGAAGGAACTTTTCTTTTACTGTGGCGTAAGAAGAACGCCTAAAAATGAAATGGTTCTAGGAACGGCGCAAAGTTCTCGCTTGTGGTGATTCGATCGACGAGCCAGGCGGCTGTCCCGAGGCGCTATCGGCATCGACGTGTCTGAGAGGGTAGCACGCCAGAGAAGCAGGCTGATGGATGACAGCGCGGTTTTCCCATGAAGACTAGACGTCTGTTGGCAAGGTGCAAAAACAAAACGAAAATGGGAGCACGCTGCTCTCTTCTCATGGCAAGTGTTTCGGCCGAACCGCTGTTTCGCACCATCCCTGAGACGAGGTAATCGAAGGGGCAAAGGGAATATGGGACAATAGTCATAAGTCTTGTCGTATAAATGGTCGTATACATTTGCAGGCTGCTCGGCTTGCTGCTAAGGCGCACAACTTCTTTGTTATGTGTAACCGCAAATAGAAACACAGCAAATGTGACAGTAGAACGACACGGTTTAACTTACACCGTTTTCGCTACAGTAGTTTTTCTGCCTTCGTATAGGCACTCCTATATATTTTAGAAGTGTCCTTGTTTGAAGACTTCTTTTTTTCTTTATTTTATAGCCTTCTTTCTATTTTCAATCATTGCTGCACCGACTTCATATCACAGGTGGACGGAATAGGCTCTAATTATGTGCATTCATGGCGCTCCCCTGAAATTTCGTCTGTCAGACGCGTTTTGCCAATGTAATGATCTTATACTTGGAAGTGGTATCTCCTGACCGCGTGTAACGGCAATATTTATGGCAAGCTAACGACATCGTGCCATGGTTCTCGTATGAAAGGCGATTTACCTACTGAATAAAATTAACACAAAATTGCATTTGGAAGTTATTCGGCTGAAAAAGTTGTCCCAGGCGTTTCATTGAATATAAAATCGAGAGGATTGGGGTCCGTGCTTGTCATAACATCCAAACGATAGCTTCCGCGTATAACATGACCAAATTTGTCCAAAGGATAAGAAAAGAAAACAAAGTGCACATAATTTCTTTTAGTAAAAAATACGGAGGGCACCTCACAATGCCTGCATGCAGGGAATGGCTAAAGCGTGGATGTCGCATTGCGAGTTTGGTTTGTTTTTGCTGTTTCCACTACTTTTTTTTTCGCTTTCACTGACTCTCCCCGCAGCTAGCAAATTCGCTAGGTCCACCATTATTCAGCTTGGACCTTTTCACATGGCGTGTGGAAAGTGTGCTCATCTAGCAGACAGAAGGCATTGGTTAGATTTGCATATCCTTTTTATCCAGTCTATTTACTTCTCTTTGGCTGCACGTAGCTTTCTTAAAAGCTTGAAGTCAGTTGAAATATTAACGCAGCAGTCCAGGATCGGAGCAAAGTCGAAGTCATCGCCGTTGGTCTGGGCGTTGATGGCTGCGAGCGGAAAATTCTGATGCAAGCAAAGTAATGAAAAATCGCCAGAGTCACTTGAGACCGTTCACGTGTACAAATGTGAATGTATTATAGTCTTACGTGGTAGATGTTTGCGAGTAAGTTTCATACATACATACATACATACATACATACATACATACATACATACATACATACATACATACATACATACATACATACATACATACATACATGCATACATGCATGCATGCATGCATGCATGCATGCATACATGCATACATACATACATACATACATACATACATACATACATACATACATACATACATACATACATACATACATACATACATACATACATACATACATACATACATACATACATACATACATACATACATACATACATACATACATACATACATACATACATACATACATACATACATACATACATACATACATACATACATACATACATACATACATACATACATACATACATACATACATACATACATACATACATACATACATACATACATACATACATACATACATACATACATACATACATACATACATACATACATACATACATACATACATACATACATACATACATACATACATATAAAAGAAGGTCGCTCCCTGACCGAAACGTAAGAATAAAGAAAGTTTTTCTACCGTGTGTCAACTCCTTTCCGTTTATATATATATAGCAATACTAGCAAAAGGAACTTTACGCACACACACACAGGTGTGTATATATATATGTGTGTGTGTGTGTGTGTGTGTGTGTGTGTGTGTGTGTGTGTGTGTGTGTGTGTGTGTGTGTGTGTGTGTGTGTGTGTGTGTGTGTGTGTGTGTGTGTGTGTGTGTGTGTGTGTGTGTGTGTGTGTGTGTGTGTGTGTGTGTGTGTGTGTGTGTGTGTGTGTGTGTGTGTGTGTGTGTGTGTGTGTGTGTGTGTGTGTGTGTGTGTGTGTGTGTGTGTGTGTGTGTGTGTGTGTGTGTGTGTGTGTGTGTGTGTGTGTGTGTGTGTGTGTGTGTGTGTGTGTGTGTGTGTGTGTGTGTGTGTGTGTGGTTCTTTTTGCTAGTATTGCGTGCGTTTGTGTGCATTCCACGTGGACTGACATGCACCACACGGCATCAGAGAGTTATACTCGCCGAAAGGTATGTGTGCTGGTTCGAATTTCGGTCGCAAGTTAATCTCCAACCTGTGCAGCACATGTACGCTATCTACAACGAGAAATTGTATGACACTACTTGGTATCCTGTACGACAAGTGTCGCATTACAGTTTTGGTGTTAATGTTGGCAAACTGTCCCCACATGAAAGTCGGCCAGTACGAGTACATAAATGAAGGATCCAAATTTATGGGATTTTATACTGAAGACATAAAGCTACGCAGGAGACAGGACACAGAAAAGAGGCAGACAGGACGATTGTCCTGTCTGCTTCTTTTCTGTGTCCAGTTTCCTGCGTAGTTTTATGTCTTCAGTATAGTGCCGTACCAACTAGACCCTCATTACACACCTCGAATGAATGGGGTTGCCTGAAGTAGCAGCCGCCTCGATCGCGGAGGACTCTGGATGAATTAAGTTATGCATCGTGACGTTGTTCCGTTGATGTGACATTTATTTTTCGTGGCATCGCTAAAATGATCACCTATCTTCAGAATACGCCGCCAATTTTTCTCGTCATGTGGCACAATTATTTCGCGTTAATCTTCTGGAACATGTCAGATGGTATTCTCATTGGAGCCTAGCGAGCCCCGCCGGGGTGGCGCAGCGGTTACGGCGCTCGACTACTGTGTCCAAGGAAGCGGGATCGAATCCCGGCCTCGACGGCTGCGTTTCGATGGAGGCGAAACGGAGTGGCGTCCGTGTGCTGTGCGATGTCAGTGCACGTTAAAGAACCCCAGGTGGGAGGCCTCCACTACGGCGTCTCTCATAGCCGGAGTCGCTTTGGGACGTTAAACCCCACAAACCATTGGAGCCATGCGAGAGAGAATAGAATAGAAAGGCAGGGAGGTTAACTAGGCGATGCCCTGTAGGCTACCCTACAAGTGGGGAGGGGAAGAGAGGAAGAAAAAGGAAAGAAAGAGCGCCAAGGAAAGGATTCTGTCACATGTCAAGAGATCTATAATAAAAGAGGGTAGAGGGCGTACAGAAGTTTTGAGCCCGACCCTTAGTCTTTTAAAAGCTTAAGGAGCGCCTTCACTGCTTTCCTTCCTGTTGAAGGTGTCGTCCAAGGGTCCAGAATATTAGCTTGTGTAAGAAGACGAGAGTCTAAGCGGTAGAGTGTAGCAGGCAGGAAAGTACTCCTATACGCTCAAATTGAGGGCAGTCAGAAAATATTTGCGCAATCGTTTCAACACACCCGGAATGCTCACACGTTGGAGAGTCTGCCATTGCGATTAGATGGTTTGGTTTGATTTGTGGGCTTTAACGTCCCAAAGCGACTCAGGCTATGAGAGACGCCGTAGTGGAGGACTCCGGAAATTTAGACCACCTGGAGTTCTTTAACGTGCACTGACATCGCAAAAGCACACGGGCGCATTGCTTTTAGTCCCCAGGGAAAAGCGGCCGCCGAGGCCGGGATTCCATCCCGCATCCTTGAGAACAGTAGTCGAGCGCCGTAACCGCTGCGCCCACTCGACAGGGCCCGATGAGATGGGAATAGGTGTTTGTAAACGCCACTCTCTGAAACAGGCGACATAACATTGTAGAATCACAGCGGGGGAGGCCGAATGGCACCTGCAATTGAAGTAACTGGCCAAACAGGTGCGATCGGGACGTCCAGCCTCCAGGCGTAGACCATAATTATCTAGTCACTTCTTCCCAGGGAGGTTCCAGGAATCAAAGTAATGGAGCTGAAAAGAAAAATATTTTAAAATGGGAGGGGATGGGAAATGAATCCAGGCCTTCTGGTTTGAAAAGGGCGCGCTGCTCATAGCGCACGATAGCTGGTGCGAACTAGATGAAAATGGACTAAGTGAATGCGCTGTGGTCTCTGAATTGGTGTACTTTCTTTGTGAAGGTGCAGTAATTGTCAAGAGTTTAGAGGCCAAAGAGCTTGCTTCTAAGCCGTGAAGTCGGGCCACTTTAGCATCCTTGGATGTTCTATCTATCAGAAGGGGTAGGATCAAAAATATTTTTACCTTCAAGAGATTAGTAATGCAGGGGATGCAGTACAAGCCACGCGTTTTGGCTCCGAAGCGAGCCCCCTGGGCTCTAAACTTTTGATCAAGACTGTACATACGCATTCATCAATAATTGCGATCATGTATGGAGCCCGTAACTCGGGGTCAAACCCGCCTGCTGAAGCCTCGTTTTGAGGAAGGTGAAAATCAAGGCGACCGTGTACTGTTCGATTTCAGTTGGTTGGTTGGTTGGTTCATAGGAAGGGAAAGGCGCAGTATCTGTCACACCTGCTCTGTGGACACCTGAACCGCGCCGTAAGGGAAGGGATGAAGATGGGAGTGAAAGTGGATAGAGAGAAAGGGGGGCCGTAGTGGAGGGCTACGGAGTAATTTCGACCACCTGGGGATTTTTAACGTGCGTTGACATCGCACAGCACACGGACGCCACTTCGTTTCGCCTCCATCGAAACGCAGCCGCCGAGGCCGGGATTCGATCCCGGGAACTCCGGCACAGTAGTCGATTTCAGTGCAAGGTAAACAACCCCATGTTGTCAACATCATTCAGAGCTCTCCGCTACGGCGTCTTTCACAGCCTGAGTTGCTTGGAGATGTTAACCCTAGTAAAATATGATCCGAGCGTGGAATAAGGCCATTACTCGAAAAAGGCAAACATGAATAACAGCGGGAGGGACGCTTTACATCTTAGCCAATAAACCAGCAGTGCACACTTTAAATGAACTGAAAGAAGAGCGAATAAAAGGAGCATTTTCGTCTTAGTGACGACCGGTCGGGGTAGTGCGCAGCGAAAAAGAAGAGAAAGAGAAGTATGTCGTCGTTTGCACATTCAGTACGCGATTCGAATGCAACCCTTAACCGCCATCGCATTCTATTACTCTTAAGGGCGTAGTTTAAAGCATTCCCGGGTTTTCTTTTTTCACCTGTGTCGTGATCGTTTTTCGCCTGTAACGTGACGTGGCCCAAGAGTACCCTTTCGAATTTGGTGCCCGTTGGTGATTGGCCTTCGGTAAAACGGCGTCAGGGTCCTGCTCGACCAATCTGAAGTTTTTGGGACCACATTTTCGCCAACAATGCTGTGTTTCATTGCTTATGAGCCATATAAGGCTTTTGCCTCAAAATGAAATGATGATGTTTTTTTTTTTATTACAGTTATTTGGGCATTTCGTCGCTGCGTAGTGACGAGCAATACAGAAAACTATACCAGCTGTTTCAAGGAAGCCGACCACTAATTTTCAAACATATACAATTTTAGGTAGGAACAATTCTTCTGCACCACCATAATATATGTGTTCTGCTCAGAAAATGTCAACAATGCTGACTAATAGGCTGGTTATTATAAGTCACTTTTAATTATTACAGTTATTTGTCTGGTTACAATTAGAGATTTTTAGCCGGCTGTTAGTAATGGTCATCTCAGCTTTTAGAATTTCAAGAGATTTCTGTCCGCATTGTGGCTTTGTGGCTATAGGAAGCCAAAAAAATGCACACTTTCGAACAATCCGCGCTCTAAGCAGCCCATTTTGCTTCATCAACAAGTGGCGACTGTGCCACTTACGCTGCTGCACACATCCTTGATTCGTTGGCACATCACGTTTCCTGTCGACGTGGGCTGGAGTGGTGGAATCAGTACAATCGGCACTGGTTTATGATGCTGCAGGTATGCTGCTTAGATTGCCGATTATTCGAAAGTGAGCATTTTAAGGTGTCAATACTAAAGAAAGGATTTTGTTTTTCGAAGTTCCACAACTTTAATGTCGCCGCTGCTGGCGGCCGGCTACAAATCTCGAACAGGAACAAGGTGACTAACACTTGAATACCGTATATCGGTAATTAGGTAACTATCACACTGGGCAACATTATTGACGTTTTTTGCTGTTTTCGTCCGCCAACAATGAGCTGGGGTGCTGCGGAAGCCATCTTCACACTGCGTAAAGGCTACATTTAAAGATTAGTGACCAGCGTTCTCGAGTATACAAAACGGACATGAGCCAAACACACCGCCAACTCACGACTTCCAACTTCGTGCCAATTGGGCTAAAGGTCTGATTGTAGTCCGCGCTATTGTCAGAACCCGAGCCAATAAATTCAATTTAATAGGCACAGCCGGTCCAATCTTTAACTAGCTTTCGCGACGGCCGTATTCTCTGGGCTGCTTCGAGTTGCAAAGGAGCGATCAGCGAAAAGATGAAGTCTAACTTGAGGATCTCCACGCTGTTGCCTAACTTTGACCTTTCCGCTACTTTGATCTTCCAAAGACGCAGAGACAGAGAAAACGTGGCCTTCGCCGCGCACGCTAATTAAAGATTTGTATGGCTTTGCAGCCCCTTCATGGATCACTGCCTTGTCGTGGCGGAGGGGCTTGCGAAACTCGATGAAGTCGTGAGCTCTGCTGTGTAGGGCCACCCAAGATAGACAGGTCACGGCAGAGAGTTCTGACAAAATGTGATTCACTGGAGAAGGTAATGGCAACCCACTCCAGTATTTCCTGCCAAGAAAGCCCTATGGCCAGTCACAATACCATTATCGATATGGCGCCGGAAGATGAGCCCCCCAGGTCGGAAGGCGTCCCACATGTTACTGGGGATGAACAAAGGGCGATTCCTAGTAGCTCCAGGACGAATGAAGCGGCTGGGCTAAAGCCAAAAGGACACTCAGTTGTGGATGTGTCGGGAAGCGACCGGAAAGTCCGATGTTGCAAGGAGATATATCACATAGCAACATGGAATGTAAGATCTATGACGCAAGGTAAACTGGATATCGTCAAGCGAGAAATGGACAGATTGAACATTGATATCTTGGGTATCAGCGAACTCAAGTGGACCGGAATGGGAGAATTTAACTCCGGCGACCATTATGTCTTTTATTGTGGGCACGAATCCAAGAGAAGGAATGGGGTCGCTCTCATAGTAAACAGAAGAATGGGCAAAGCAGTGCTAGGGTACAACCCCAAAAACGACCGAATGATTTCACTTCGGATCCAAGGTCACCCTTTCAACATAACAGTTATCCAAGTCTATGCACCGACCACTGCTGCTGAAGAAGCTGACGTTGAGAGATTTTATGCGGACCTACAATGCCTTTTAGACCGCACCCCATCATCAGACGTCGTTTTTCTCATAGGAGACTGGAATGCTAAGGTCGGGAGTGAAGAAATATCCGGAATTACAGGCAAGTTCGGTCTTGGTGAGCCAAATGAAGCTGGGCAGAGGCTAGTAGAGTTCTGTCAAGAAAACAACCTGACCATAGCGAATACTCATTTTCAACAGCACAAGAGGCGCCTGTACACATGGATTTCACCGGACGGTCTGTACAGGAATCAGATCGATTATATTATTTGCCGGCAGAGATGGAGAAGCGCTATACAAGCAGTAAAAACAAGGCCTGGGGCCGATTGTGGCACCGATCATCAGCTTCTTGTTGCCAAAATTAAGCTTCGATTGAGGAAAACGCAGAAAACTAGAAGGCCTTTCAGGTATGATCTGGATCAGATTCCATTAGAATATGCTGTGGAAGTGAGGAATCGATTTCAAGAATTAGATCTAGAAGACAAAGAGCCCGAAGAGATGTGGACTGATGTTCGTGATATAATACAAGAAGTTGCTACTAAGGTAGTTCCAAAGCAAAAGAAATGCAAAAAAGCAAACTGGTTATCTGAAGAGGCTTTGCAAATAGCTGAGGAAAGGAGGATGGCAAAAGGTATGGGGGAAAGAGAAAGATACAAGGTTCTCAATGCGGATTTTCAGAAAATAGCAAGGAGAGATAAGAATGCCTTCCTGAACATACAGTGTCAAGCAGTTGAGGACAACAGCCAATTAAGGAACACAAGAGCTCTGTATAAAACAATCAAAGATATCAAAGGAAGCTTCTGTGCTAAGCTGGGCGTGATAAAGGACAAACGAGGCAAGGACCTCACTGAAGCCTCAGAGATAAAGAAGAGGTGGCAGGAATACACAGAAGAACTGTACAAGAAGGACCCGGATGTGCAAACCCAACATAAGCCGGTTGTGATTACTGATCTCGAGCCGGGCATCCTGAAGAGTGAAGTTGAATGGGCTTTAGCCAGCCTTGCTAAGAACAAAGCTAGCGGAATAGATGGTATTCCAGCTGAGTTGCTTCAAAACCTCAACCACGACGCTGTTAACACACTGCATACATTATGTCAAAAGATTTGGACAACCCTGCAGTGGCCACAGGATTGTAGGAGGTCAGTTTACATCCCCATTCCAAAGAAAGGCAGTGCCAAAGATTGTTCCAACTACCGCACGATCGCGCTTATTTCGCACGCTAGCAAGGTGATGTTAAAAATCCTGCAAGGTAGGCTGCAGCAGTATGTGGATCGGGAGCTTCCGGACGTGCAAGCTGGGTTTCGCAAGGGCAGAGGAACTAGAGACCAAATTGCCAACCTTCGCTGGATCATGGAAAAAGCAAGAGAGTTCCAGAAACCCATTTACTTCTGCTTTATTGATTATGCGAAAGCGTTTGACTGCGTAGATCACAGCAGATTGTGGCAAGCTCTCCAAGAGATGGGAGTTCCAATTCACCTCATCTGTCTCCTCAGGAACCTTTATGAAGGGCAAGAGGCCACAGTCAGAACTGGGCATGGTCTTACTGATTGGTTTCCGATTGAGAAAGGGGTGAGGCAAGGCTGCATACTGTCGCCCTGCCTATTTAACCTATATGCAGAGTGCATCATGAGAAAGGCCGGTCTGGACGAGTCTTCAGCTGGAGTGAAGATTGCTGGAAAACGTATCAACAACCTTAGATATGCGGATGATACCACTTTAATGGCAGAAAGTGAAGTGGAACTCAAGAGACTTCTGATGCGCGTACAAGAAGAGAGTGAGAAGTTTGGGCTTAAACTGAACATTAAAAAGACGAAGATCATGGCGTCTTGCCCTATCAAGTCCTGGAGCATCAATGGACAAGAAGTGGAAGCTGTGACAGATTTTCTGTTCTTGGGCGCCAAGATTACCTCGGAAGGAGACTGCAGCCATGAAATTAGGAGACGCCTGCTTCTGGGAAAGAGAGCAATGGTTAGCCTTGACCGCCTAGTAAAGAGCAGAGACATTAGTCTGCCAACCAAGATCCGTATAACCCGTGCTATGGTCTTTCCAGTTGTGATGTATGGATGCGAGAGTTGGACTGTGAAAAAGGCTGACCGCCGAAGAATTGACGCGTTTGAATTGTGGTGCTGGCGAAGACTCTTAAGAGTTCCTTGGACTGCCAGAAGATCAAATCAGTCGATATTGTCGACCATAAACCCTGACTGCTCATTGGAGGGTCAAATTGTAAAGTTAAAGCTCAGCTACTTTGGTCATCTGATGAGAAGAGAGGAGTCGCTGGAGAAAGATTTGATGTTGGGAAAGGTTGAGGGTCGCCGGAGAAGGGGTAGGCAGCGAACGCGATGGTTAGATGGCATTCTCGAGGCATTGCAGATGAAGATATGTGATGTTAAGAAGATAGTGAGAGACCGGAAAGCGTGGCGTGACATGGTCCATAGGGTCACGAAGAGTCGGACACGACTGAACGCCTGAACTGAACTGAACTGATGGCTTTGCAGGCGGATCAGTAAGTGTTTTTAACCACTGACACTAAATAATTGATAATTAAATTTCTTCTCTCCCTATATTTCTTTTTGCGTTTGAACAGCTGAGCAGTGGCTCTGATGTCGAAGTTCAATATGTCCCACGCCTTGCATGAAAAATGTCTCACGTGCTTACAACTTCACCGTTTCAATTCACTATAAGGCTAACTCCAGCCAGTTTCGGATGCCGAACTCATAACGAAATAAGAAACAGTGATTTTAGCGCAGCTTTTTTTACTCACTATACCTATAATCAGCTTCGGTGTCACATCCATCGTTCGGCTGTTGTAGTGGAAATATCTTCAGAACAGAAATTACATTTATAATTGTTAATTGGCCTTGCTCGCATTTGCATAATGTTCCACTCACTATAGCGTCTTACCCCTTCATTGAAAAGAAAACGTACCTCAAATAAATAAAAACTTTGTCAGACTGCTTTATTTTCATTTAATGTTTCATTTATATAACACTTCTTGCTTCAAAATAACAACTCAAAGCATATTGTAGCTTTAGTTAGTGCTGCTTTTCTGTTCGGTAGATAAACAAAGATTCGAGTGCTCATAAAGCTGATTTCGATGGACTCCAAGCGGTAGTGCTCCAAAGCGTCGCGTGCGTAACGAAACTATGCTCGTATATTCGGCACCAGCATAATTGTTGCGCCTTAGAAATTCTTTTCTTTGATATTTAGCATTACTCTAGCATTGCTACTGAGACGTGCTTCTTACGCTAGCCCTTATTCAAACTGGGCCCCATTACTTCCCTTTTGTTACTAAGACTAATATACCTGAACGTGCAGTGCTCAGGTATACGTACTAGTCCATAACGAAGTCGTAATATACCTTTTACATTACTTTTTGTATTTAATTTTTGTATTTTGTATTTTATAATTTTGAATTTCACTCGCTGAGGAAATTGGAAGCGATTGTTCCCATGCAAACAGCTTACAACAAACTGCCATTGCGCAAAAAGCTGTGCTCACTGTTCATGTGTAAAAACAAAAAAGAGAAAAAAGAAACATTCGCACTCTTCGAGCCTAGCGCATAGTTCTATAAACGAGCATAGTGTTAATACTTAATGCGTGAAGCGCACAGCCCAGACCTCCTCTTCATTCCCTCCGCTCTTTGAATTTGTTTCGCTTTTTTTCCTCTCTCCTTGGAGGGCCTTATCTTCGCGTGCGCGTCCTCAGAGACACCCGATCTCGGCGGGACCGACGGTTGGGAATCGAGCTGCAGGATCGTCTCCATGACGACGAGTCTCATGCAATAATAATGGCGTCGGCCGTCACGCGGTAAGCCTGTTAACTCCGCCATCGATCTCACCAATTTCTGCGCCTTCCTTATCTTCCCTCGTTTATTTCTTTCCTTACGCCAACCGTCTGTTTGCACTTCAATAGCGACTACATAGTTTTATATAGTCTTTAATTCTGGTATTTCCGTGTTATATGTTATAAATTTTCTGAATGTGCGAAAGGAGCTCGGCATAAAACGTTTCGAAGCCAGTGCTAAGACCATTATAAGGCGGGATCCAGGTCGCCCGCGCGTCGATGAAAGAAGTTCAGCTTTTTCTGCGCATGACTCTTTCCATCTAATTTAATACTATCCTCTCTTTGCCTTCAAACGAAGGCTTTGGCTCGATTAGGGGTCGAGCTTATCAATGTTTAATGAAGTGTCAGTATGTTTTTTGTTTTTTATACCATCTCTGCCCGAACGAGGAAGTAAGAGACTGCGAACTTGGGAAACAGGGAGCACTTGAGGTAACGGAAGACCTGTAGAAAGCAGTAATGTTACTTTAGCCACAAATCCTAGTGGCTGAAGTAACATTACTAGCAAACAAAGGCTAGTTATCTCACACACGTGCACGCACACACGCACACACGCACACACGCACACACGCACACACACACACACGCACACACACACGAGTGTGCGCTCAGGTACATGTGCGCACGCACACTCACGCGCACGCATGTGCGCACACACCCAGCACGCACACGCACAAGCGTGCGTGACGACAAGCGTCTGTGTACGAGCCCGTAAACAGACGCACATACGCACGCACACGAACACGCACACTAGAGTTGCTTAAGCAGTCTTGGTTTTCTTGTGATTATTGGCAAATATAGAAAGCTTCCCGCACTGAAGGTAAAATTTGTTCTAGGGAACGGAATGAGTGCAGTATATATCTCTCTTCTCGATGTGCCTCAAAAATTAGAAGGCCACTTAATCTTTGCCTTAAGAGTAAACGCGATAGCGCGTTTAACACCGCATTTTAATTCCGGGAAATTCCTCTACATTGTTATTCAAAATATTAATTTTAAGAAGCATTATTATGACTGTAATGTCAGTACACTTTCCAAACACACGTCAGTGGGTATTATGCATTACAACTCGTTCACTGGTTCCGCTCTAACACACTTGGTACCAACGGCACTTCGCGTGATAGTTTCATTAGAAATGTTTTGTTCGTTAGGGATGGTTCCGAGCCCGAAGCGACCCTTCTGAGCATTCTTGATGACCTGGCACGCCTGAGTAAAGTTGAGTATAACTATGTATTCTTGCGTGGCACTGATGCATTGTAGGCATTGAGCGGCATTTGTGTGATGTCTGAGCAGGCAATGAACGGAAGAATAAAATTTCGCGACTTATTAGTTGCGTGCCCGACTCGCATGCAGTTGGCCTGGGTTCGAACGCCGTGGCGACATATTTAATTCATTAAATTATTGCATTTTCTAAAATACCCCCGTTAGTCAAACTTGCTCGCTAATTACTGGCTTCATTTGGACCCTCCCTCAATTTTTAAATTTATGCGAATGTGATGTGTTTGAAATTGCCACATGAGTTCATGGGATTGTGACGTCATCACCATGTGCGTCTGTCAGAATTTTAAGGCGAAAGCCTTTAATCACATACCGCGAGATTGTTACGTCATCACCTGTAGACGTCTCTACCGGGTCTCGAACCTCAATCCTTTGGGTCCCCAGCCGAGCGTTTTAACCAACTGCGCCACGCCCGGGTTCGTGAAACGCGAATCATAACTCTCCTTATCTACCTGTGAGGATGAAAGTAGCGATGGCAATAACACTACATTTAGCGATAATGACAATGATGACATTAGTAATGATATTGGAATGGCGATGCATTTAGTTGATAATGATAAGTAAAGCAAACGTGATGCAGCGTGTGCACCAGTAACGCTTTACCTTTCTCCAGTGTAGACTCCACATTGCTCTCGGAATTTGTTTCTTACCACCGTCTACAGCGGCGGGGACTAAAAGGCGGAACGAGCAGTACAGGCTATCGCGTAAAACAGTGCCTTAAATTTGTTTTAGCTCCTGCAGTTTCTCGAGGAAAGAGAGGACGTATGATTTTATTTAATAAAATTTGCATCTCCCATAATCGAAAGCACACACAAGCATGAAATGAGTATTTTCGGGTCTCTTGTCTCTTCTTGCTGATTTGCTGAAGATGTAAATGGGTAACTTAGCTTTCAGCAAAGCCGGTAGCGATGGTGACGACGCGGGCTTTTCTACGACAAGCGATCCTTAACGCTGCCTCGGTAAATCTTTCCTGCTCTGCCAACTCGCTGTAACTAGAAATATCGTCGCATTGCATCCAGAGCGTGTACTCAGTCTTCTTAATCACAAAGATGCGGAAGAAGTCCCACGCCTACAAATAGTATTTGCTCTGGAAGGCCGAATCTCCAGGAACGAGCTGCGTATTGCTCTTACCGGCAATTTATTTAGTTCACTGAAATTCCTTACAGTTATGTAGTGTTCTAAGCATGTTTGGCTATTATGCAAAAGCTTTATTTATCTTTAAATCAGGTAATAAAATTATATCAAAGCAGAAGTTTAGCTACGTTCAATGTTACGGGGCACTTTACTTCAGCTTTCTGTTAGCAATTACGCGCCTCGGAGCAGGCTTTTAGCGCCGGCCACCTGCGTGGCGGAAACGAAATGATTCTATTTGCGTCAGGATTTAGCGCTAAATTAAATCTTTTCAGTTTCTACGTCCCCACCGCCGCCGCTTGCGTACGATCATTTTCTTTTTAATATTAAGAAGAAACTAGGTATTGGGAAGAAGAAAAAAAACAATAGTTGGCTATTCAGCAACTAGAAAAGGCTGTACAACGTCAGGGTAATCCAGCTATATCCCCCCTCGGGAAACCTCTGTTTTAATCGAAAGTTCCTTTTGTCCGTAAACCGCGAAATGACGTCAGTGGGAAAGCTTTCGTTTTCAAAGTGGCGGGGAAAATGAAATTAGACCTGCCGGAAACGTCTTTCGGCGCGCAAACTTCCTCTCGGCCGAGGGTGTTGTGCGCGCTTTCGCTGGTCGAGGCACTTAGGCTAAATAAATTAACGTGTGGAGGTTTCTCTACGGTGAGTGAGCTGCTTACTTTTACGGCGTGTATCCCAGAAAGTGTTATCATAACCTCATATATTTCAAACTTAATAGGAATAACGTAATAAGCACTTGAAGCAGCGTCCGACGACCAGACTGAATGTATCTGTACGTACAGCCTTTATCAAAAGTTTACAGCCCAGAGGGTTAGCGTTTAAGCCGTGTAATATAACTTCTGTAATAATCGTGTAAGTCTTAGCCATTGGAGAGGATAGGACGAAAACTCTGCTTGCCTTCAGCAAGTATGGAAACCTGGGAATGCATTACGAGCCACATAGTGTCGCTCAGAAATAGACCCCCTGAGCTGTCAACTTTTGATAACGGCTGTACGTATGGAGCAGACATACATGGCTCAAGAGTTTTTGTTCTCTTAGTGGTACTCCGCCATAGAAGGCTGTACTACGGCTACGACTAAGAAGCCGATGATAACGTCTTCAGCATTTCAGCTTACTCGTAGTGAGTGCCGTGGTCTTCCTAATTGTTAATGAGAAATCACTAATCCCGAAGCTAGTATCCCAAGCAAAGCATAGTCTTCATTGAACGTGGAGCAACTGCACAGAAGGGGTTTGTTTTACATAGCAACTGCATAACAGCCGCATAGCAGCGCATTGCCGAGTTACAGCGCTGCAGTCGCGCAGCCGATCAGTAAGAGCAGTGATATAATTGTTGACAATACGTGTCTTGTGTCAGCCAATACACAACACTAGGCGTCAGAAGAGCAAAACCTGTGTATCACGGTCTTTTGTACGATATTACAATATTAGTACACACTCTCATTCTTTTTTTTTTCTTTTTTTTCTCTAATTTCACATTCTCCCGTCTTTTACAGATTAGGCGTGTATTCTATAGCACCGAAATGGGACCAGCCTTCACGAGAGTGCTTAAATGTTTTGTTTACTTCTGAATAGCACTTACTATTTATAATTGACGATGTGTGTCTTTACCATTTTCTGTTCACCACATATTGAAAGGCAGTATTTGTACACTTATGATACGCATCTACGTTCTCATTGAATTCTGACCCCGTTTGACCGATCGAACACCGTTGGAAACTCTACATGAGTGAGAACTGTTCATGACCCTCATAATAGTATTGTTATCTGCGACATTTTCTAGGCAACTGGGAAACATGCTAAATTGAGAGTAAGCGCCTTGAATCTTTGCAAGGACATCTCTTTACTTCGAGACTGCGTTTAGAAGAGCGCCTATTTGTTTTTATTTTGTTTTTGCGAGCCACCAAAAGTGCGCACGTGCAGGACCTCTTTCAGCCTCTTGTCCGTAGTTACCGAGCAAGGTCGGCTTTTGAAAGAGTTCCCGCGCTTCTTCGTTTGCAGCGCTGCTTTCAACTGCCATGGCGGTCATCGCCCCTTGAAGTATTCTAGGTTTTCATATATCCTACAGTGTCTCATGAGGCCCAGACGAGTGTTTGATAAAGGGCATACGGGCACCGTATAACGTAGAATAGTTTGGGCTGCCTACAACTAAAAATAAAGCGTCCAGCCCACACCACTGAACGCGCAACGGGCTACACAACATGACAAAAAATGATGCCTCATCTAAGAGCGTCCATGCATTAAGCGTATCCGTGGGGTGCAGGTAAATGCGAAAAATCTGCCAATCGTGCATCCTTCTGCTCCCCGCGTTTTTGATGCTTCCTGATTTCGTATCATTAAACGAGTAAATACAGCTCCTTGTCAAAGCTCCCACATGTCTTCCCGTATGGAAGCGAGGTACGTGAACGGGGAAATTTTCGAAACGAGATAATAGACGATCGATGACGCTTGGCCGAAGTCCTTCCTCCAGTTGCCGCTGTAAAAGGCGTGTGAAATTTGGCAAAATAGTTTGGCCTCGCTTACATTTGTCTATATTTACGCCGCCCCTATCGTGTCTGCTACGCTTTGTTATAGCGGGCCTTGCAGTGGGCCCAACAAGCTAAGTGTTAAAGGTGTGTCTACTTTCTCCTTTCTTTGAGAGGGAGAGAAAGAAAACTTCCGAATGCAAGGACATGCCGTAAACAACTGCCCAGGAAACATTCCTGTTTAGTTTTACTTAACGGGGTTATCTGTCTATTATTTGTAAAAAAAAAAAACAGCCTAAGGGGCTTTCTAAGCCTTGTAAAAGTGCTCGTTGCGCCCTTACGTAGTTCACAATCTTGCATGTAGTGAGAAATACCGTCCTCCCCCGCTTATAGCTTAGGTATTACAGGAGCGCTTCCAAAAACACATTTGCAAAGCTTCGAAGCAGACCCTTTATACCCTTATCACAATAGAAAATTTAATGTCATTAGAATCAAATAACATTAGCATTTAAGGTCGTTATTCGTCTGCTACTACACAAGAAAACTTAATGTCATTAGGTTCGGTTGAGATTCGCCACCGAATGAGTTTGGAAAACTCATTCGCATTCGACCGTAAACCGAATGTGTACTCTCGATGTCAGATAAACAGCAGAATCAAGCAACACGATAAAATATTCTGTGCACAGTCAAAGCTAAAAATTATGTTCTTTGTGTTTTCTTTTAAAAGCTGTTAATTTAGGCAAAACTATTTGCACTGCAGGCTCTCGTGAAACGCCATTACTCTCGGTCACAGTGGCGGCCCAGTCATACCAGCGACTCACGGTCATTTTGGGTTGTCTTTTCCTTGGTGGCCGCTTCTCTCAGTGCGTTTATCTCGGAAATATTTAAAGCTGTAACTGAGCACCTAACCCTTTGGAGGTGAGCTGCATGCTCTACCGTATAAAGGAGGTTATGGCTCTTCGTGTCTTCGTGCGTCTCCGTACTATGTATCCGCGCTTGGCTGTGTCAGCCATATTGTTTATTTACATTTATCGGATTTGTGGGTGGCTCAGTACTTGGCTTGATTTTTGATGGCTTAAGTGCTGCAGCATAGCCATAAATGAAATTTATTGTTTGACCTATCGTACGTGATTGTTTTAATTACCTTGAAATTTTTACGCAATGATTACAAACACCTTTTATGAGTGCCGATGTTCCTTAACTGCAGTATATTTTTATCACTTAGCGCAATTCCCATCATTTGCGAATGACATTATGTTACTGTGTAGCACCAAAAGAAGCCCAATGACATTCAATGCATCGAATGACATTCCACTCGAATGACATTAAATCTGCTAGTGTGAAAAAGGTATATGTTTGACAAAGACTGTACATCTCAAGCAGCGGGGGGAAAGGGCATGGGTACAGACTAATCTGGAGGTTACCACCACCAGCAAAGTGAAGCCTTGTTTGTAGTGCAGTTCAGATTATGAACTTCGAAAGCGACGTGTAGGAAATCCAACATGTTGCTAACATTACGTGAACCGAAATCTATAGCTGCGAATAAATTCAAGGTATAAGCTATAAGAGATGCAATTGTGAAGGACTCCGGAAATTTCGACCACCTAGAGTTTCGTTCCTTACACTGACATCCCACAGTACACAGGCGCCTTCCGCCTCTGTTGAAAAGGTGACGCCGCGGAAGGGATCGAACCCGCATAATCGGCTAAGTATATTTCGTTAGTCACTATCAAAACTGGCTTAGGCTACCTGAATATTTGTCTCTCGGCACCCAAATATTGACCTCGACTTAAATGGAATAAAATTGATACCCGTGTACAAAAGACCGTGCCCAGCCCGCGATGACTGCAGCCAAATGTGGCTCGGGGTATCCCCAAAATTTCGGCCGGGTTACTGGAATATCGGCCACCTCCGAATTGGCCGCCTCCGAATGGAACCAAACTTGATATGTAAGTTTCCCAGTTCGATAGTCACCACCATAGTTGACCCGAGTAACATCCAAAACTTGGCCCTGGTCCCCCGAGAAGGGCTTAACTATACAAAATTGATTTACAAGTACAATTGACCGTGTTCAGTTCGACGGTCGCACCCAAATGTTGGCCTGGCCACCCACAAAGTCGCCCTCAGATCACCCAAAAATTTACCAATATAAATGTACTAATGTGAACCGTGATTTCTCATGAGTGGCCGGTGTAACAGCTGTGATTTTTTTCATCACCTGCTGCCTCCTTTTTGTTTTATTTTTTGCCTTCCTGCGTATGCAATCTTCGTGCTTATATGTTGTAGTGCGGTCGTGACCACCGTGTTATGGCTGAGCGGCCCAGCGGATGGTTTATGCGTGGGTGTCTGGTGGCAAAGTCCCGCCACGCAGGCTCGTTTCGGTCTAGTGCTGCTACTGCGGACACTGTTCGGCAGGTTATGGCCCGGTAGCGTGCGTGCTCACACCGCTATGTTGACCGTGGCATCGCTGGAGTGATTAATCATCGCTTTATTAAATTGCGCTTTAGAAACGGCTTCTTGTCTTTTTATATGGGCGTTTTATATGGGTTTATATGGGTTTTATATGGGTATATGTGTTTGCTATCGCTTTCTCTGTATCAAATCTGCTTATTTTTGCCAGTCTTCGGTAGCGTATATGGTTTCTTTCAGCGCAGCCATCATTTTTCCACTGTAGAGACTGGAGCTCAGATTACTGCTTTCTACCTCTGCTGCTGGTTTTAGGCGCTGGAATAATTTATTAATAGCTTTGCTTTGAGTATTGGGAGCGTGCGGTAGTAAAATGACTTTTCTCTTTCTAATTTCTTTATTCTCACTTTTTTCACATAGGCTCGACGCAGAGTTGTCAGTTGTGATATATATAGTATTTTTCGTATTAGCTAGAACTGGCGAAAGAATAGAGATCGCCCATGCTTCTGTTCCAGATTTTTCTCTGAATTGCACATATCATCGTGCCGCTTTGAGAGCGGTAGCTTTAACCAGCCTAAGCACGGACAATAATGTGCATTCTCCCGGCTGTAGTATATATTACTACGTCTCGGTAAGCCAAAAGCCTAGTTGTTGTGATAAGTGGCGATTACCAGATTTAAAGGCTGGCAGCGTGGCACGAGAGCTGCTGCCCGCGTCCACTCCACAATTCGCCCCTTAGAGTCCGTCAAACAACCCTGGGCGACCGAGCGAATGTCGTGATCGCGGACAAGAAGGAGAATGGAACTAAAGATAGAAAGCAGGAAATGACTGTGGGCATGACGAATACTAGAATAGAGAAGAAGATAAAGTGTTCGTCGCCGCTCTGAATGAGATGATCAGCTGATAAGAAGATGAAGCCGGGCCCACGAAGGCTTCAGAGCCACCGGTGAATAGAAGCCAACGGCGTAAACCCATGGACACACCTAATGGCAGCGGACTGGGCGGTGCTGTCTTGTGATGTTTGAGTGACAAGTGGGGTCTCGGATGTTTGGGCTTGTGGTCTTCATGTCGTCGTGTCTTAAGCTGAGGAACGGGGTGGAGGAGTGGTGAAATTCGTGTCACGTCTGACAGTTGGGGGCAGTGCATAGCAGGTACGAGCCTTCCAAGGAGTCCAACGAAAACCACGGCGTGCGACATGCTTCGAAGCGTCGGAACCAGGAGGATGAGAACCTACCCCACTCCTGTACCAAGTAATACTGGGCGTCAAGCACACTTTATGCGTTCCAAAATGTATTAAGGAAAGGGAGGGAGAAAGGGAAACTTTAATAAAGGAAGGAGCAGTAGATATAGACAGGAGAAACGAAGGTATGGATGTTAACCAGAAATATTTTCGGTTGGCTACCCTGCACTGGGGAAAGAGAATGAGGGGCTTAAATGAATAAAACAGTGCAGATAAAATGTGCGTGGCATACCATCGCACTCTGCCACTCAAACCAGTGACCCTCAAGTAATAAACCAGTGCCTTGTTGGCTCTGAGGTTACTAAACTGCTGTGGTCACGGACAGAAGACCTCATCCGCTCTTAAATGGCGAGGATCGAGGCAGTCCAGAGTCGAACGAAGCGCATCTATTTCACTCGCAGAATTCCGTTGTGTCTGGGACTCTTAGTCCAAACTCCCAGCTACGGTGGCAATTTCCTGCGCGCGTAAAACCAGCAAAAGTGAATAGCCGTGCAAAAGGATGGAGAAGCAACTGCACCACGAGGCTATTGAGCTGCTAAGGATCGGCGGTTGCTTTGTACTCGCACATTTCTGTACCATGTTGTAGAGCTTCCGGTGGGCCTTTGCATCTGCCTTTTGGGGGAATGGCGATAAGCTGACGGGCATGTTGTTATTCAGGAGAGGGAGAAGTGCTGTCTGTAAGTACCGGTGTACGGGAACTTCCTGCCGAGAGAGTGAGTGTGCTATGAGGTCGGGGAAAGATGCGGAGATCCCCCCTGGCGCCCGCGTAAATAATCTTCGTATGAGTAGAGCGCGCATGGAAGTGGTGCTATCGTGAAGTTCGGTCCCCGCGAGTACTATTGAGCCATCGGTCTCAGATACGGCGCTTGTTCTGACCTCGCACCTTGACAGCTGGGATGCGTCTGTGCATAGAATTGAGGTATGTCGCCCTGAACGTAGCGCTTTTGAAATCAGCGCATGCGCAGTTGTGTGCTGGCTTGATATCCCTCTTCGTGCGCATTGAGCGCTGTATAGGCGGAAAGCGAATCCGAGCGCGTCGTCGAGGGAGAATTAAAGTGCTACGTTGCTTGCATGCGCTTTATAGAAACAAAGACGTAACGAGGTGACGACACTATAAGTTGCGAAAGTATGAAGGATTTTTGTTTTTGTTTTTTTGACGAAGGAGAATATTGTAAAAGGACATGACAGCCATCAAGCCCATGCGAGTGACTTTCTTCTCCCGTAGGAGAAAGATAATTTGTGCTTGTGGGGGATGAATATGTCCGAAATAAGTCGAACAAAATAGCTTCTCTACGCACGGCAGAACCTTGAGCATACTTAAAAACCAACCGTTTTCTGCAACAGGAAGCTATTGGTTGTTTCCTCCCCACAAAGCTTTTGCTTCTGTTTGTCCCTAATTTTCGTCTTAGACAGATTAAGAGGTAGTCGGTGCTAAAAGCAACAAGACACCTGAAAAAATCACCAACAACTTTACAGGATATACACGTGTAAGGTATATCAGGTGTAAGGTCACCTATAGAGGGCACACAAGAAAAATTTGTGTTTAGCGATCATCGCTGCACTCACGAAAAAGTGACGATGATATTCATTTGAGTGTACATGAATAAAATTAACTTGCTTATCAAAATAGCATCCTGGGATCAACTGACTCGTTTATTGACGAGCATGATGCAACATATAGGGAGCCGCATGTGACGTCGTGCACTGAAAGCCGAGCAACGCTTCTGCGGCTGATAGCGCGATCACGCGCTTTAAGAGTAAAGTATTGATCAGTTCATGCTGCCTCTGCCATGCAATTCGACGTCACTACGAAGTCACTGAAATATTTCACTCATACGAACGACGGACAGTTAACTTACGGCTGATTGAAAAAGGCACTATAATCGCACCATTTTAAAAGAAAGGCTTTCTTGAATGCTTAGTCAACCTTTGTGCACTCCGAAGCTTTCAAACAGGAAGGATTTGTGCAATCTCCGTGGCCCACTCCATTCGGGACATAATCAGCGCCTGTGGCAAGAAAGCGGAACGAAAATTTCTCCTGGGACATCGGCGCGTGTTCGCAAATTGTCTCGCTTCCCGCCACTCAATCTTTTTTGCGTAGTCTTTTTTTTTTTTACCTTTTATGCCAGACACATAAGATCTCCTTCCCCTTTCTGTTCCGCTCTGTTTATCAGGCCCTTTCGCAAAGCTTTCATTATTGTACCGGCGTCTGTGATGCGCTCCAGGCGTCTGTTGTCAATGCCGGCACGATTTCCCTATTTGCAGTCGACTTCTTTGCTTTCTTCTCCATGTTGATGTTGCTGCCGCATACAGTTTGTAATTTGCTGGTCTTGTTGCACTGCCTAGCTGCTCCTCTCACACTAAACGCAGGCGAGTGGCTACAGTCACTAGAGAGCTGCTCACGATGCGCAAAAGCGTAGGTTCCTGCTTTTCAAAATAACTCGCCTTTGTCTCTCGACTGGCGCGCCATTCAGTGTCGTCCTAGAGCGTCAAGAGTGCAGCAGAAACGAAACGCGCGCATTGGAAATGTTCGTGCGTTCCCGAGAGGCATGGTTCGTGTGAATTGAAATGTTCCTACCAGAATCCCTCATTTGCACGTTGTGTAGAGCTGAATTCCTGCTTTCATAACTGGTCGGGTATCTTCTTCAAGATGCATTGATGTTGATAGGAAGATGGCACTTGGAACTCCAATGGCCATGATCGATAATGTTCCATGGTCAAGGGTCAAAGTGGGTTCCTTAGGATGAAGCCTAGGGAGAATGAAGGTGGCCCGTGGGTGGCGGTGTGGTATTTCGGGAGCGGGGTCGAGAGTGGCGGTGTGGCGGTGCTGGTGGTTAGCCAATTGGTTTTATTGATGATGGAGGCTTCAATGTTTCACTGCGCTGAACGACAGATCAAGAGCGAGAACTGCTGGGCTAGTTGGTTCATAATGCTTACAAAGGTGAAACTAGCAGACAGACGCAGTACAAGGAACAAATGATGTGATGTATGTGCCTCCTCTGTCATTGCTGGTTCCACATTTTTAAGCAGACTGACAGGCGCCGGTATTTAATGGCGAAAGCATTACTTCACAATATTTAACCGGCTCATCATTCATTATGCCTCACGGCAGGTGACCGCTGGCAAGTGGCATGGCCAGTCACTGATTGTTCTGCGGTTCGTGCTACGTCAATTGTCCTAACGTCATTTCTCTTTGTGTTTGCTTCCGTTAAACATTTGTGCTCGTAACAGTGGCGTATGTAACTGTATAAACTCGCGTGATGACTGGGGTGAATTCAGTCTTCCTTAAAAAGTACAGCGAGCCTGGTCCTTCGGGGCCGTTGTCAGGGGTTGAGATATTCCGTGCTATGCGGCAAAATTAACCCTGTATATAGTGCCTGGTTCGCAACTATTCACTCACAACGATGTTTTTCAATGCTCGTTCATCATATTAGATGTGTGCTAAAGAGAATATGGCACCAAAGCACTGTAATAAAGGTTTGCCTGTCTCGACGATCATCAAAGATACGGTTATGTTGCCGTGACAAGCGGACATAAGAAGGCCATGGAAAAACAAAACAACGGACCAAAGAAGGAATAAAATTCGAGCGAAAATTAAAGCCTTATTTTAAGCTAGAAAAAACACCCCGTTACTAAAAACGAAATTTCAGTTAAAGCTCTCTGTTCTGATTACTATTCACGATACTCATTGCATCCATTATCGCCGTCCTGTTACGTGCGCGCCCTGTTGCATTCCACTCCTCTCCATTCGAATGCCCGGCGCCCACCGCCACCTACATCACCTGCACTGAGCACCGCTCATTGGATGGGTCTATGAGTAATACCACACAGTACCAGTCTTCGAGATTCAAAGGTTGGTGGTGCAAAGCATCAAGCTGCAGTGAGTGTCATGCAGTAGTACACTTCAATCTGCACTAATTCTTCTGCGAATTCAAATCTGCAAAATCAGCAAACCACTGTTCTGACGCAAAATACGCTTTACACGCGTTTACACGGTATATTCGGCTTGTTCCATGCCGCTTCTCCCCATGCGGCCCTCGAAGCCTAATCCGGCTGCGACTTCCTGGACCACATGGAGCGTGGCAAGACTTATCTGTGACACTTGTCGTGGGAGACCGCGCTTTCGCTCGGAATTAGACGTCCCTGGCCCGTCGTTTCTCCCAACGCACGGAGACAGGGTTTGAAGAGATGGCTGTATAGGAGAATCGTTTGCCTGTGCCGCCGACGCCGCCGCCTCTTACGCCAGGCCGCAGTAGCGCTGCTAGCGGTGGCACGGCAGGCGTGCTCTATTCGTCGGTAGGCCTCCGGTATGTGTTACGACACGTACTGATGAAATCTGCAGAGTCCTTACTAGAACATTTGCCCGGGTCTTTACGAGCGCGGTGGGGTCCCATCCTCTGACTCTCGTTATGTAATAATACAGCGTACGGTGACCGCTCACAGTTTCTTATGGCCCCGTACATGGCTGTTTTGTGGGCAGAAAATGACATATGGTCGCGGAGTGTCCCGTCCTTTTTTGTTTATGTCCGTGTGTTGTTGCCCTGTTTCTCATTGGTGATGAAGATGAGCATGTAAATTCAATTCAAATATCACGATGTATCTAACCACTGGACAAATCCTGCGTCGTCTTTTCGATGTATTACCACTGTATTTTTGGATTCCGTATTGTTCGCTCTCTTCGTTTTTTAATTACCTCTTTTCCACTATTAGCAACATTTAACAAAGCTTCATGTTGTAACTGTCAATTATTATACTCGTCATAATCAGCCGAGCTGTGTTCAACATTGAACAATGGCCCTTTTTTTTCTAACCTCGTCGAACAACTCGACTCTGTTCCGCCACCCTCGTACACTTGCTTACTCTTGGAATACACTCCGCCACTCTAAAGTACGATCGACGATCTTTCTTAGTTTTTGCATTAAATACCCTGCTCATGCGCATTTCTTCTTGATTTCAACGGGGGTTTAATTGAGTCGCTTGTTTTCACTGACTCAACCTAATCTCTTCCTGTCTCTTAAGTTGTCTTTATAATTTGCTTTTCAGAACCTCCCTGTGTAGTCCTATTTCAGTTTTGAAGTTTTCGCTAGCCTACAAGTTTCTGCGCCGTAAGCAGGAGCAGTTCTGTGTATTTCTTTTGAGTATTACCGATAAACTGCCACTGATGATCATTTTTATATCAGTAGTGATTTCATTCTTGTGGCTCTGAGGTCGCTGCCGGCACCTACAGGATATACATTTTTTACCAGTGCTTCACTGCCTATCAAAAGCTGCTGCTTCCTTCCCGGTCTGTTCAACTTGAGTTTAATCTTTTTTATATCAGACTTTGCAGCCACCGTTCTGTTTTAGATATCTGGGTGCTCAATACAACTTTGCAATTAGTCTTCCGGTTACTTAGCAAGGCGTTGTCATTCATAATTAGTAGATCAGTTAAGTATTCTCAATTAACTCTTCACCCCAACATTTTCCAAATGCAGTCTTTTTAATGTGTTCTGCAAACGTGGTGTTAGTCGTAGTGCAGAGATCTTTTCTATACCGGACACTAGTCCTTATTTAGATTCTTTCCCTGGGGAGTATTGTTGTTCGATGCGCAATCGCCATAGGTATTTTAATACATTTGCGTATGCCCCTTCTTAACCCTGGTTACGCAACGACATCATGGAGGCTGATGATGTTCTCACTGAACCTGATACTTTCTCGCGATCTATGAAGGTTGCTATAGGGATTGTCTCAATTCTCTCTTTCATCTGCTGTATTTTCTCTCTCCGGAATTAATGCGTGATTCCCTGCTAGGCCAAATAGCCGTTAAGAGAGCGAACCTTTTCCTTTGATTTACTCAAGTTTAAGGTTCCTCTGACTCGCCTTTTATATCGCATTCTACATTTATGTTGCTTGTATTTATTGTCAGGCATGAAATGGACAATTTAAAGTGGCTCCACATGCTTATGGTACTGATACGAGCCATGTGTACCGTTTTATTAATTTCACCGTCTAATTCGCTATAATTGCTAACTGACTGCATTCATCACTTACAAAATGATCTTTTAAGATCCCTGATAGTTCTCGGCGCGGAGAAATAGGTTCTGGACTATACCCATCTTCTTTTGCAACTTTATTTCGCCCAGAGTTCTTTCTCATTAAATTTTTGATAGACCAGATAGTAGAATCGAAAGAATTTCACTCTCTGGAATTGAGTATTTCTCTCTCTGGGGGTTAGTTTTGTTGCAGCCTTTCTCTGATGCAGAGGTCTCTCGAAACTTGCTGTTGTTTTTTACTTTTCTTTTTTTCACTTGAAAATATTTTCTAGCATAGTGGTAACTGGTTCAAATGGTCGCTTGTCTAAACGATGTCACTTAGCAACATGCCCGTTCACATCCAGACAGGCCTTAAGTCAGCGGCGAGAAAATCCTTTAATAAAGCAATTACGTCATTTGACAACGCATAAGAATTGAATAATTCTCATCTAAAAACGCTATATACACACTGATTTAGTGGTCGCGAGTGCAGACTTATTTTTGCTCTGCCTCTGTGTCTTTTCCATACGTGAAGTTTCAAAGTTGGCTGTAGTCACATGCAAGTGATGCAGTATGCGACATTGTTTGGTTGTTTTTGACATTTAGGCTTTCTTGTCTATTGTAACTATGCATGGTAGCCCAAATATGTCTATAATCTATGCATATTGGTAGGCATATCATTGCTTCATATTCATAGCTCCCTCAAGGATTCTCAAGGACTAAAAGCTTATCATTTGGCCAGTACGTATTTTCAGATATATCTCTGTTCAAGAAAAAGCTGAGTTTTATGCATGTGCTACCATCTGACCTTCAGCCAACCTGAAGGTCAAACGCTCGCGATCCGATCAAATTAACATTAGTTTTGGCCCATGACCTTGACCCATAATCTTTGGTATTGACCTTGACATCAGCTGATGTCATGTATACAAGCACTATGTTAATGAATGGCGTGATTCAATACGTCAACAAATCGCGTGATTCTTTCGTACAAAGAGGCTGCTGAGACTCTCTCTCGTCCGGCAATGGTCAGAAGCCGAGACCATATGACTGTTAATCTTGCAATGCCAGCATAGCAAGACATCTAGCATAACATTGAAGAGTTATACTGTTTGACCTTCAGTTTAACCCATTTGAACCACTGCTATTTTTCTCTTACTCGTTCCCTTCCCATTCGCTTGCCAGATTCCGTTTCCTGACCCACCATTCATCGTTTGCGCTGACGCATTCAACTTGTCCCTTCGCATGAGTGCTCGGTGCTTGTCAAAGTGAATGCGTTTTCTTTCGTTTGGCATCGGTTTTCAGGCCACTATTCGTTTTATTAAAAGCGCTTCACGTGTCTACGCACCTTCTTGGGCGTTCCTGAGGAGCATTTACCGCGGCCTTGCATCACGGGACGATCGTTCTCTCCTGAAAACAACCGCATTTTTATTCCTTGAAAAGCCTCGTCGAAAAACAAAATACCCACACATTCCGAAAAGAAGACAATGCGCAGCAAACATCACAGCATAAAACAAAAAGAGAAAAGAACACCACTTCGGCCCAAGTGGACCGAGGAGGCCAGGGCTTTCATGAGCACCAAGCAGTGTGCCGTGAGGAGGAACAGCGTGGAGCGAACGCGTCGAGAAATTGGCGCGGGCCATTTCCTGCAGGCACTCTCGAGACGATCACGGCTGTTGAGCCTTCCAAAGAAATCCTCAGACAGGCTGACGCCACACCTTCGTTGCTAGCTTTCTTAAATTTATTTGCGCATTTGACGGTTTTTGGGTTTCGCAGCTCGCCAAAACAAAAATATAGGGCCTTTTTTTTTTCTTATTCTTCTGTTTCTGACCCAGCGCGAAAACGTAGATCGTAAAGTTCGTTCTTTTTTTTTTTTTTTTACAGTCCGCAGTCCTTTTTAGGCATTCTTTACTCACTGCATGCTGCTACTTTCTTTTTTTTTTTTTGCGAGCCTGCCATGTCTTTACATTTATTTGCTGATTTTCGAATAATAAAAGTAAAAGAATACTTACACTGCAGCGCAGAGTTTGTATTGTTAGTGGTTTTTTATACCAAGCCAATAATTTCAGCTTAACAGCTACCCTAACTCATGACAGCCAATTGGTTCGAATTACTAGAGATTTCAGCTTAGCCAAACCTGACGTAGACGAATATCTCGGCACAAAAATTTCGCAAAAATGACTGCTGTTCAGGCCGCTGAATCTTGTGTTCCGGAGGCCGGAGTACTGGTGCCTTAGTAACAGTGCTGACGAGACGGATTGCTAAGCTGCTCAGGTAGGTGACAAATGAAAGTTTTAGAGAATTAGTGCTACACGCATAGACGGTTGCAAGGAACAACTTCTGAAGAATGGATAATTAAAAATTATGAGGGATATGCACTTCAGCTACCCTTGTAAGAGTATGACGCGGTAGCGAAAATGATTCCCTTTTGTGGCTCCATTTACATTTCCTCGTTAAAGCACATATAGTTTCTGCTTGCTTAATTACCATTCCGTTAAAGGGCCCGTGAAAGGCGTTTTACTAAAACTGGAAAACGTAAAAGTGTAATAGGTATTTTATCAGTATCCTCTCCTCGAGGGAAAAAATTTTAAGCCGGCGTCTCTAACGCCGAAAATATCGATGATCGAAAGTTACACTCTTCTTCTCCCCCTCAACTCAACTCACGCCTGCCCGAAAGGAAATATGCCGCGACTGCGTCCCATCACTCTCCGCTCCGCCCGCGTCACTTGAGACCGTCCAATGAATGGGCGCACCTGGCAAGTCCCGATGACGTCACATGGGAGGCTTGCGAGGCAGGTAAGTGTCGCGCCAATCTGTTGCGAGTGGTCGCTAGAAGCTCTTTTTAAGACATTATTCGTAAATTATCGGCTGTGCACAAAGTTTTTAAATTTGGCTCTAATACTCACAAAGGTCCCGTTTATGGATTTCTTCCACTAGAATCTTGGAGAGTGAGGACCAAGACTCCGCTGCGCGCACGAAGCGAGGACACCGTTAGCATGCAGCTGGGAGTGCTGCGATTTCTCTCCCGTCCTCCGGCGGACAAGAATACTAGCGTACACACCTTGAGATGTCTCGGAAGAGTCTCTCACTGGGCTCTCCTCGGACGGACGCGCAAACGCAACCCTCGAAACGACTCCCGCCAAAATGTTTCACTTTGAAACAGTCATTGGGGCGTTAGGGCACAGCTGTTACCGGAAGACGATGACAAGTCACACCGCCGCCTCTCTGTCCCATGAGCCGGAAGAAAGGAAAGAAATGGAACAAAATGGGATGCAAGCGGCGACCTAACTGAGGCCATGCCGGGAGGCCCGAATCCAAATATCTCAACAGTTGTGAAAGACCTTTATGAGGGAGTGTACGCAAAAACTACGCTATAAATACGCAAAAGTTTAAACGAAGCTAAGCACAGGATCATTCTGAAGGGTGCGTTGAGTGAACGTTAATTGGTGTCATCGAAGGTATTTGTGTCTGCACCCTTCACTGGTGCTCGATTATTTCAGAGACGTTGGATGTCAATGCTACGACCCTAGTTTAATTCAGCGCACACGATTGTCTCGTTGACAGTATACACTTCTGTCTGCTGGCCCTTTGATTATTTAGTGACTACCTAACATCCACGATCTTTGAATTCTGCACCCTAGTCCTCTTTTGCTTTTACTTTCCGCCAGCACAAGCAATGGAAGAAGGAGTAGAAAGGATTGGGGAGTGAGGTGCTACGAATTCTGCTGAGTGCGGATGTCCAATGCAGTCCTTAATAGCGCCGCATCGCTCAAAGCAGCCAACCTTGAACGCGGAAGGAAGATTACGGGCTGCTCTTTCGATCGCCGGCTTGCCAGTATATGGCAGCCGTCTTTCTTTTCTTCTTTGACCTGTCGCCGCAGGCCTTGATTGGGTGCCCTGTGTCTCATTCTGCCACGTGCCTTAATCTGCGCTTACGAGTGCGGCTCCTTTCTTATCTCCTCGCGTTTTTGTTTTTTTTGTATGTTCGCTTTCGTTGACTGCCCCGCACGCCTTTCGCCGTTTCTTTGTTACGTCGGTCGGCCCAAGTACAGCCTCATTTAATTAGGCACTTCATTTTGAATACGCCAGAAAAGCCCTGTAGCATTGTCACTGGAAAGTGCTTTGGCGAAAGGTCGAGGTTCGATCGAACTCCCCGTGCTATTAGCAGGATCCGAGGCAAAGAAGAAAATGAACACAGAAATTTAAATAGAAACTCTGGCACAACGTGCATTTCTGCTGCTTGCTAACACCAGGTCACCTTCTAACTTTGGGCGAAAAGGTCGCCCCCTTGCCAGCCCCAACAGTATCGAAGACATTAAAAGTCATAAAGTTGCTTGTGACTGCAATCATTCCTTTTTTGTTTTTTTCCCGCACCAACGCACCTCCGTTTAGTAGTTACCGCATTCACTCGAAATGAGGCCGAGGTTTTAAATTTAGATGCCGTAACTTGGTTTAGTAAGCAGAATATCGTGCCAGTTGTCATGCTATGTGCACCACGGAAAGGAAGTAAACTGGAAACAGGTCACAGTGCATGCGCCTGCAAGAAATGCTTGAACCAGGTAGTTAATTGATAGTTATTCCAAAGAAGACTGTAAATTTCATTATTTTCTTTTTTTTTTTGTGTGAATAGCTATATCTTCAATGTTTGCTAGCACTTAGTGACTTGCGTATACAATGTGGTACCAAAAGTGATAGACGATTCCATTCCGCCATCAAACGTAGTATCGTGAGAACGCGTCCAAATCCTGACTCATCAAATGACGTTCCGACCTAATTTTGGAAATAGGCAAAGTAGTTCTTCTAACTGGGCCAGCTCATTTTTTAAATTGTGCAAAGTCAATTTTAGTGGCCAATTTTCATCTCTACAGAGCGAAGGAAAGAACAGGGCGCATTTCAATCGGAACCCTGGTTGTGACATGCGAATAAAGCAGAGCACCCTTCACTGGCTTTGCTCAAATTCTTTTTCCGCGAGTGCCTTCAAGCAAAATGAAGGCGCACCTGTTGCCGAAGCGTTTCGTTATTCATCTTGATAGTCGTTTGTCTTCCCGTCACACCTTGATCCGAACAGGCCAGCTGAAAGCGAGCCAACAACTAATGCCAACCACTATATGTCTCTTAGTTGGAGCGACCCTTTAGATTATACTTATTCAGCAAATCGAATAAGAAGCTCTACGGCACGTACGTGCGGGAAACCACTCATCATCTCCCTGCGATGTTCAATTCGGACGTGATCCATCTCGACCCTTGAGAGAACTGCAGTACCGAATCTAGATTGTAGCGCATATAAATATAAACATCCCTGTAGGGCCTGAGTCGACCACGCAATGAATGCGCTGTCTGGTTCTCGTCGTCTTTATTTCTTTCTTTATTTTTTTTTTTTTTTTGCTTTCGTGGTGTCCTCGAGCATTTCGAAAGGCAAGGGAAGTTGGAGCACGATGCACTTCCCGCTCTAGACCGTATCAAGGTGGGGTCAGTATAATAAAGGCGTTTTGCTCCACCATCCGAAGCGAAAGTGGCTGGGCGGAAAGCTTTCATTCCCAATGCTTTCTCCGCTGTCGTCATCATGCCGAAGCAAAAAGACGGCCATTTTTTTTGCACAGCTAAGCAGCCTTTTTATTTTTTCGTTTTGCCATAGGAGAACGTGAGTGGAATCGGAGGCATTGTTGTACACTGCCAGTCTCCAGGGCAGGCGCCGTGTGTCTCCGCGATTGCAGGACATAGATAAACTAACGTCCTTCTCTACTCCTTATCGTTTTTCTTATTCGCGAAGAAAGAGAAGTTATGAAAGAGCATCAATGGCCGCCTTTCTTCCCTCGACAGACTCGAGCGATAAACTCGTTTCGGCCTGCAAGTACAGTGTTGCCATTTGTCCTCTTAAATTATTATCCTGAATTCTTTTGAAGCATTTTTCAGCTCTCACGTCTGGTTCGCCACGCTTCTACTGGGCATTTTTTTTTTTTTTTTTTTTTTTTTTTTTTTGCTGGACAACCTTCGTTTGAGCTGGCTCTGACGAAATTCTGAACATGTTAGTATTCTTTGTTCCTTCGAGTGTGATGTCACTGCTTATCGCAGGCTGAAACAGGTTGGTCGGCCCACTTTGGTAAAATCAGCTTTATCATCATTAGAGGGAACAGCGTATTTCGAAACTTAATCTCGGTATCTTCCCTGGACAGGCAATTGCTTGTGACATGAATTGTGCCAGGCTAGTTTTCTTCTCACGCGGGAGGCCCTAGCCACCAACGACCTACTGAAAGGAGCGTCCTAAATTGTCTAAGTACTTCGTGTTTAAAATAAAACACCGTCGAAAGCGAATTCTACAGAACGCAGGTGTGGTTGTATGACATCGGTCAATGTAATACAAAAAACCTTGGGAGATGCTTATGTTCCGCCTAAGAATGTACGGGGCAGCAAAAGGTTCTTAACACGCGAGTTGCACCTCTTCAGGTCCAAGGGGCTCTCTTAAGGAAACTAATAATACACTGAGGCCAGAAGCCTCCGTAACATTTGCCGGCGCGCTCTTGTGTTCTGGGCACGCGGTACGGTATAAGTGCATCAACTTCTGGCTAAATAAGCCTAAAACGGACCAATATTGAAGGCGGGTTTTGCGCTTTTACTCGTTCGCGCAAAATGTTCTCGTATTTGCGCGCATGCACCGAGCGGAAGATCACGCGCTCGCGAATTCCTAGTACGACCACGTGAGGCACTCCAGCCACTGTGCCGCCGTCACAGTGTGATGCCACACACCACGTGACGGGTGTAAAGCGAAAAAATACCATACTGCGGCGAAGATAATTCGGACACACAGCGCAACGCATAGGTGAGCTTCCATGGCCACAAGCATGACTAAACGCTCAGCGCAGCCTCACATCGCGAGTCATAAGCAGCCCACTTTCTCGGGATGGGCGTCGTATTCACCAACTTTCCTTCATGCGCAACATGTTACAAAGCAAGGTCATGCAGTCACATGTATACGTGCAAGCCAAAATCTGAACACATGGCCGATATCTTCTCCACCTCCCATCCGGACGCCCAAGTTCTTGTATCTTTATATTGAGATACGCTGAAGCATTCCTATTTTGCATTTTTCCACTGTCATCTGTAAGGATCCTGATACAATGAGATTGAATCTTTTGAAAAAGAAGTACCGCACGCAGGCCTAAGCTTTCTGTGCATGGCTGCCCGCAATGCGAAGCGGTCACCGAGGACAGTGCATAACAGGTACGTTGATATGGCGTGCGTGGACACATGGAATGTGCGAGCGCGTGCATGACGCGCAGATTCATCACTAGACTCACGCCACCTCTTGTTCGCTAGCACGTGTGCAAATAAAGCTCAAGCTGAGTGTTGGGAGAATCGCTTCAAAGCAAGAACGTAACAGGAGCGCTAGGAACCGATCCGCCAACTTCTTTAAATGACATGCTTTTAGACCCACTAAGCATATGAAACTTCAGTTAACTACCTGCATGAATGATAAATTTATTTATTTATTTATTTATTTATTTATTTATTTATTTATTTATTTATTTATTTATTTATTTATTTATTTATTTATTTACATTACTCCTCTGGGCCAGAGGCATTACAGAGGGAGAGTGGTAAATACACAAAAATGAAGAGAGTACAGTATGTAGATGAATGTCAAATAGCACCTGAGTATACAATGTTAGCTACAGCTACGCGGAACTGCTCATAGTTAGTAATGCCAACAATTTCTGCGGGAAGGCGGTTCCAGTCTCATGAGGTTCGCGGCAGGAAAGATTGCGAGAAGCATTTCGTATTACATGATAAAATTCCAACTTTGTGTTGATGGTCAATGCGATGGGATACATAAATTGGACGGGGAATGAGGCGATGACGAAAAGCGGGATGATGGTACAACTTGTACCATCATCCCAATTCGGCCTTCGTTATCGCTCAAGAAAGTTACAGTGTCGTCCTGTCACCTGTCGCTGCACCGAAGCTGCGCCATTAAATCATCTTTCATGTTTTGCAAAAATAATTCACTGAAGTGTTTTGCTCAGTGAAGGAGTTTTTGGAAGGCTTAGCACTGCATCGAGGGGCACGGGGCTGCACTTGCTGAATTTTAAGCTGAGGTTGATCTCTCGAGCCATCTTCCTTCTCGCGACCAGTGATCGCCGGCCAAAATTACTTTAAGCTTATAATGTGTTGGGTAATTTTTACCTCGCTGAAATTTGAAATTGTGACCTGTAGTTGTGCCTTTTAACGTTTCATATTTCACGCACGCATGCTACACTAATTAATTAATCTGGTTTCAAGGTAGTTACCTGCGCCTCCTCCCTGCAACGCGTGGGTCAGGCGTCTAACCGGCCCAGTTTTCGTGGTTCGTATAGACAAGCAGCATGTCCCGGTTTTTTCATCGACATGTCAGGACCACACCAGCTACCTGGCCGGCACGGCTACCTTCAATGACGTCACTACTTCCGCCTCGATTTTATTTTATTTTTTCTTAGTAGTTGATGTCGCTTTTGGGGTGTCCAGTTCATTTTCCTTGCCTCGTCAACTTTTCTTTTTAGTTTTCTACGCATCCCACTCTGCCGTATGCAGAGAATTGTTTGCGATCCGGTCAGTACGTCTTTTTTCCGGCTTGTAAAAAAAGAAAGAGCGCAACCAAGGACAAAAAAAAAAAAGAAACGAGAGAAAAAAATAATAGATTAAAGGGAACCTTGATGAGTCCTCGTAAAGCCGCCGTTGCACATTACCCTCAAAGATGATTACATCCGCCCAGTGAGCAGGCGCAATTTCATTGCCCTTCTCTAAAAAAAAATGAAAAAAAAAATGTTATCTCTTTCTGGAAACCAGAATATCCACTAGCTCCGCGGGTTTCTCATGATTGTTATTTTCTGCAGCATCTCTGCTCCCCTCCTCGGTTCGGCTTCTTTCTTTAAGGTGCCAAGCATTCATTTCTTGTGTATTCAGCAGCGTACGGGTTCCAGGAGCAGACCGAGGAGGAAGCAGCGTTGCCTTGTATGGGTCTGGCTCTGTGGAAGCGCTATACCAGATTATGGAGCAAGAGCACACTGCCTGCTCAAGCGGTGTAGGTCATGAACGCGTGGCCTTTTCACTCAGGCGTGCCTTATTCAACCCCGCGGATAAACTTCCGGCTTCAGAGCACCTCTCTGTTGCATCCTTGTTTTCCGCCAGTGCGGGAGGAGAGAGAGAATGCTTTATAGAATACTTTTATTCTGATGGACGCTTTATTGCCTTTTTGTGTGACATATGCTGTCTCTTGGCGATTTTGTTGCAGAGGCTGTCATGAAATCCTCTTTGCGAATCATCGCTTGTGCTTCATTTTGCAAATACTGTGTCCTTTTGTAACAAACATAAAAAATTCACCGTTTGGCGTTCACAGTGCACATCATTCACGACCGTAGCTGCCACTGCAATAAGGTTCGCGCTAAAGTCCAGTAATGCGCACATCAACCCATCTCACTTATCTTTTTTTTTTTTTTTATCGTGGCATATGTTAGGAACTTCTACAATTGCGTTGCGCGTAAAAAGAAAGCGTACGCGAAAATTGGTTCAAGGAATAAAAAATTGTGTGCAAATTTAACCTTATTCGGTGATTGGTCTTGTGACTTCTATCACTGAGAACAAGTGCGGTGTTCTATCACTTGAGTTGGAGTTTCAGTTGTTTGCATCTAGTCTTGCTGCGTTGCAAAAATGCCTGCGGAAGTCATCAAATAAACAACTCAACCTGTAAATGAAGGGGAGGAATGACTGTGATATTATGTGCAGCATTACATGAAGAACAGACGCTGTGAACAATTTATTCATACTGTTCAGCAGCTGAACCCATGCGCAAATGATGACAGTATTTGCCTCTAGCAAGTACTGTTACAGTTTAGAGCCTGTTACTGTGCCTTACGCCTCGAAATGATATTTCACTGAGCCCGTGATGTCGATCTCGTGCACGTAGCTTGTCAACTGCGTCAGCTGGCTGCATCTGAAATAGAAGTATCGCGATGCTACTCTCTGTAATCAGAAGCCAAAGAGCGGCAGCTTATTAATTAATGCCCGCTGTTCACTCTCTGCGAAGTTCAAAATGCTGTCTTCCAAGTCCCTGGAACGTCTATAAGACCCTATGAGGTTAGCCTCATTAGCGGAGAAGACTGTGTGTAAAGGGTTTCTGCATACTACCATCGTTCTTACTTTGCCTAGACACTTGCGTACTTTGTTTTCCTAACTCAAAGGTAAGGCTGGGGCTGCTGAACGTAATTCTACTTGTAATAGCTGCTAAAAAGAGCTCTTGCTTCGCCAGCCCTTTAAAAAAAAAAATAATAAGGCGACCTTAATACGGGCCGAACAATAGCGCTGCTTTCGTAGTGAAATTTATAGTCCGTGCTGCGCCGCCGGACTGGAACACATCGGACGTGGACCCTTTTGTCCATCACATCCAGGAACTCGTGCTACGTCTTTCATAACACAGTGCCCTACAAAGATTTTCACTCCAACTTAGGTATGCACGGCGCGTCTGCTAGAAGCATTTGTGAGCGTTCGGTGGCTTGAATCACGCGTCCACCAATCAGTTTCTGTGTCCAAGATTCCTCGGAGGACTTCGTACATGCGGCTTTTGGTTCTAAATCTTGCAAAGCTTTCTAGTAATCCTCTCTGGCCATTGCGTGAAAGCATTGTGCAATCATCAGGGTATGAACTTGATCTTTCATCTACTGTTTTTAAAAGAAATCTTTGTTGCCCTTCGTACATTTCTACGTGTGTTCTTATTTCTGCAGATTTCTTGCGGTCTGTTCGCAAGCATACAAATATGAGACAAAGGAAGGTGACAAAAACTCGTTAAATACACTCCTGAGCCAGAATTGCTTGGCTTTCCTTTATTATTTTGCGACATTAATGTCAGTGCTGTTTTGACTCCCAGTCTATGCGTGCGAACATTCCAGTGCGCTTTATATGAAATGCCAGCGTTGTCTAGCTTCACCTCTTTTTTTTTTTTTTTCAACGCGATAGCATTAAAGATCTCGTTACTCGAAAAATCCGGCGTAGACGTCAGTTTTCTGGGCAAAAAAAAAAAAAAAAGAACGAGCATGGCGCTGGCATTTGGCAACTGGCACCTGGCGTGGCCAGGCTCGGATTTTTCGGTGGCTTGTGCGACTAAACGAGGCCACATCATATCGAAAAGTTGTGACGTGCTGCCAACTCGCGTTGCTCGTTTGAGGTAGGAAGGTGGAATAAAAATAAGCCTTCCAGCATTCTTATATACCGAGTGAGGCGCACTACACCTAGGCTTTATATACGCGGGCACGTTTATACGGCTAGGTTGAAGCATAGCTTTATAGGTCGGGTTGCCGGTCAACTACACCACCCCGTCAAACCTTTATAGCTGGAGGCGGAACCTATCAGTATTATCGGCATACAGGGTGTTAAGACTTAACTTGAGGCGTCCTTTACTCGATGCACCATTCATTCCTTCGCGTTTGTAGGGTAGGAAGTGAAAAAAAAAAAAAGAAATGCGAGGGATTTAGCGACTTAAGTAGGGAAAGGCGAAAGCCTGAGTGCCGCATTCTGCTGCGCAACTGGCACTAATTAGTAATTAGGTAAATAATTTAGCAGTAATTAGGTAGGTAATTGATTAATTACATAAAAATAAATAATCACTAACTACGAATTAATTATTTAAATTAGTCGTCAATTGGTGATCAAATAACTCATTCATTGATTAATAATTGGTCATTGATTGACATGGCTATATAAGGCACGAATTCGCGCATACTGTGGTGGTGCTCTGTGACTGGTCGAGACCTCTATGACGTCATCCCGCCTCGGCCAATCAGAACGCCGCAAGAGCGGGACACCTTTTGTCAACGACAGCATGAGCCATTAAAGGCTTTCGCCTTAAAATTGGTTCGCATCTGTAGAAACCCCAAACCCTTCGGCAATGGGAGCCCAGCAAAACATACAAGCCATTCTCTTACTTAAAGGGCTCCCCGACACGCGGGTGGAATGCCACGCAGCGCGTGTCTCCTTTGCTGTAATGGCGACGCAACGCAGCACTGCCGCGGGCGACGGTGTTCATTTCCGGCTTTACGGCGCCTTTTGATCACCACTCGCACTGGAAATCATTCTCAACTTCAAACGCGGCAGAGAGCTTCGGCTGAAAGCCTTTTCACGTGTCGTACTTTATATCCTTTGCGTGTCGAATTCTAACAGAACGAACTGCTCTCTTCACTTCGTGTCGCAATTTCGTTTCAGTGGAGTCTCGGCACATAAAACAATAATAAATGAGCCCTCAGTTTGGCTCGTCCATGTTTCTTTTACTATGAGTTTGCCGTCGGTCTGTACCTTTGAAGTTCGTCGCAACTTCCGGTTCACTCCCTGATCTTCCATCGGACGTTGGTGACAGGGACAAGATAAAGCGAGAAATCTCATGGCATAGGATGTGTTAGAGGTGTCTTTACCGCTTGAATATCGGCACGACGGGGTTAAGTGCGAAGCGTGTGAAAGAAACTTAGTATCTACTTCAAAATTCGGTCATGTTCGATCCACCGAGCGCTGCTCGGGTTCTCATTACAAGAGCTCCTGAATACACGTTTTCTGTATTCAGCTGCAAGCGTATTATTTCTATCAAGTCACAATTATCGAAATAGCGCGCCCGGAGTGACACATATTCATTGCGGAAAGTTAGAAGATTAGTCGTAAGCGCAGCCTTTCCGGTCACTACAAAATATGACTTCCATAGCATATGTATGCAAATAAAACCATATAATAAAAGCGTCTAAATTTATTGAAGCGGTTAAGGTAGTACCAAGATGAAATAAAAGCTGCATGAGAAAGGTACGGGGTTGAATCCGGTGTGACATCAGGTGCCCCTTCCATCCCCCCCCCCCCCCTTTTTTTTTGTAGCACAAGCTGTTCCATGCTCTAGTTGTACAAGCTATACAGGGGGAATTGCTTGCGAAATGTGTTTACGCCCCCCTCCTTGTGCATACCAAACGTTGTGTAATCCTTATAACAACCATATTACTCGATTACAGCAATGCATGCGTATTGTTAAATGTTTCGATTTGGTGAATACGTACTGAGCAACACAAAAGAGGCACTCCTTAAAGAAACCTATGTGCACTATTTTCATTGCATCACTTGCAAGCACCCACGCGGCAGCAGCGGCGAGATAACATGCATGTAGCCAGCACGGTTCTGGTGCAAGCCAAAATAGCGTTGTAGGTTCGATTCCCGTTTCCGCCGGTCTACCCAGCCGGTCAACCCAATGGGAACAGAGGTCCCACAGCCAAACGCCCGACTCTTCAGCGGTGCATCACCTGGGAAAGAAAAGCCTATGCCTGAAATTCCTGTCCCCTATGGACAACCGCTGACTTGCCAGTCAAAAACTACGCCCTGCCATCGTGCAAAGTTCATAAACCCCCGAGATCTGCGCCACTTCTTGTTCCCTGGCTTCTTCCGGCCATGACAATTCTTCCGCGCGTCCCCCACAGGCACAACATAGCATCCTCACGTACTATCGGCGTCTCGTCACGAGCATTTGCTCCCGATATCCTCTACTGTGGATTTGTGTCCCATGCATGCTCCAGGAGGGGTAGGTCTAGCGTATGGAGCAGCGAGGATGCTATAGCGTTCGCACAGGCATGCTTGCAGTCCTTGTGTACTCGTGAAGAGCTAACCAGGCACAAGGAAAGAGCCGCACACCAAGAAAACAAACGCGACAATTGCAAACATGTGCTAGTGCTGGCAACAACACGCGCGAGAGAGGCTACGAGTGTGTGGTCGAACAAAACACAGAATGCGTCATGAAAGTGACAGGATTGCACTTCGCTTCGCTTAAGGGCTTAAAGGTGAAAGCTTTTATTGCGAAAGCAATACTGCTCGCAGTTTGAGCCGTCAGCGTGGCCCGGCGGTGACCACCTTTGACCTTTAGACGACCCCCGTAGACGACCCCAAGCTGGAAGGAGCTGCCAACTTGGGTCTCTCGTTTCACATGGGACGGTTATGTCAGAACCAGCCTGCCAGGACCCTGGCATTCACGTTACTCCTAGAGCCCAATAAGGCGCGTTCATACGGCTTGGTTAAAGAGGGGCTTTATATGTGGGCTGGCAGGAGCTGCCAACTTGCGTCTCTCGTTTCACATGGGACGCTTATGTTAGAATCAGCCTGCCAGGACCATGGCATTTCGTTAACCCTCTAGGCCACTAAGGCATATTCATACGGCTTGGTTAAAGCGGGGCTTTATGTGTGGGCTGGGGAAGAAGAAGAAGGAGAATTAGAAGATGGTGGGTCGGTCGGTCGGTCGGTCGGTCGGTCGGTCGGTCGGTCGGTCGGTCGGTCGGTCGGTCGGTCGGTCGGTCGGTCGGTCGGTCGGTCGGTCGGTCGGTCGGTCGGTCGGTCGGTCGGTCGGTCGGTCGGTCGGTCGGTCGGTCGGTCGGTCGGTCGGTCGGTCGGTCGGTCGGTCGGTCGGTCGGTCGGTCGGTCGGTCGGTCGGTCGGTCGGTCGGTCGGTCGGTCGGTCGGTCGGTCGGTCGGTCGGTCGGTCGGTCGGTCGGTCGGTCGGTCGGTCGGTCGGTCGGTCGGTCGGTCGGTCGGTCGGTCGGTCGGTCGGTCGGTCGGTCGGTCGGTCGGTCGGTCGGTCGGTCGGTCGGTCGGTCGGTCGGTCGGTCGGTCGGTCGGTCGGTCGGTCGGTCGGTCGGTCGGTCGGTCGGTCGGTCGGTCGGTCGGTCGGTCGGTCGGTCGGTCGGTCGGTCGGTCGGTCGGTCGGTCGGTCGGTCGGTCGGTCGGTCGGTCGGTCGGTCGGTCGGTCGGTCGGTCGGTCGGTCGGTCGGTCGGTCGGTCGGTCGGTTGGTTGGTTGGTTGGTTGGGTTTAACGTCCCAAAGCGACTCAGGTTATGAGAGACGCCGTAGTAGAGGACTTCGGAAATTTCGACCACCTGGGGTTCTTTAACGTGCACTGACATCGCACAGTACACAAACGCCACTGCTCGGTCACCCGCAGCTATTGCTTTCGCTCAATATTCGGTTCAGCAGCATTGAACTCTTCTCATTTTTTCTCCTCCTTCCCTTCGACTTTTTCTGTTCTATCTCAACCTTGTTTGTGTACTTGTTATAATTTCATATCATCCTTTGTTTTCTTTGGTTGCGTCGCCGACGGCACCGGCATCGCAGGGCTCCTCTCCTCGACATGCAGGACTGAGCTAACTTGCACGTGGCCGTATATGGGGCTTTTTATATGGACCAGGCCTAACTAGCGGAACGGTGCAATTATGTCGACATCAAAACCTATTGCGACGTCTCGTGGAAGCGTCTCGTGGAACCTCGCGAGCCCGAAGTTTTCACCATGAGCCTACAAAGGTTTACGCCCTAAAAGACAAGCTCGTTGCAAATTGGTTAAAAAGTTTGTTCCCAAGGAGTCTGTTTTCGGTTATATCGCCAAGGTAGTGAGCAGTAAAAAGGGGGAGAAATTCTCTCTCGTATTGTGTATTTTTTTTCTCTTCTAATGTTTAATTAAGTGTTGAACGTTATTGCACTATTGAGTCCTTCCGGCTTGGATCACGCATTTATCCTTACTTAGTTTTACTTAAAAAACCTTCGTGGTCTATTGGGTCATTTTTGGCTTTCTCGGAGAAGTGTATACATGGCATGTGTCTTCCAAGCGATTTTCATTTCAATATATATCAGCTGTACCGCGAAAGAGGACCCGTGGTATGTATTTTCTTTCGGTCGGTTTGTACAAATTGTTGTACTGTGCTAGTTTGTGGCACTCATTTCTAAAACACGGGCGAAACACAGCTGTACGGTCGCGGGTGAAAAAGGTTAGCACATTGCACGGATCACCAGAATGACAACGCGTGGTGCTGCGGTTGCCAAAGGAGCTGATAACGAGAGTGCCGGGCCGTTCCCATTCTTCAGTGTTAGGGGTTCAGTGAACTGTATGAGGGGCGGGGGGGAGTGTGTTGGAGGCGGCAACACAGTAAAAAAAGAGATAAAAGAGAGCTTCGATTTGATTCCCATCTCACCCAAATTCATCCGGTTTTCTTTTCAGTGTAATTACATTGCTTCGGTTATAATTGATTGGACCGTTTTTATATGCATTTTTTACGGCATTTGATTTGAAAAAAAAAAAAAGATAATAATTTTGACATTTTCACACATTTATGACCCTGTTGCGATAGTGACTATTCCTCGGTGTGGGCGGACGGACGGAAAGACAGACAAAAGAAAGTGAAAATATAGCCGTTAAATGCATCCCTGCATGAAAGGCCATTTAAAGGGTCTCTCAAACAATTGAAGTTCCTAATCACACCCCATTTATTATTTGAGTTTCCTTCTCTGGTCCACAAAAACAGTTATTCAAGACACAAAGTGAAATGGGAGCTGAAAGTATGTTTTGGCCAATCTATGACGTCAGAACACATCGACTTATAACACAATGGATGCGGCCACAGGCTATGTCGCATGCACGTTCATTGACATTACGAGTGAGTGTAAGTGACAGCTGGCTTCACTACTTTTCTGAAATGACTAAAAGCAAGCTTAAACATTTCTCCTCAAGACAACGTAGATCGAATGTAGGCACTTGTGCTCCCTGTAACGTCACTAACCCAAGGTTGCCCCTAGAAGTATCCCCACTTGAGCCCGTAGAATGGAAATTTCAAAATTGATTTGTGATATGACAACCGCCGCGGAATTCGGCACAAATTACCTAAAAATTGAAAAGAAAGGACGGTGAAAATCAGTAAAATTTCAAGAAGGGGAATAAACGTCTGAGTCACCGTTTTAAAATACATTGCTTCATGGCGCTCTTCGGCAAAACGATCCATCATCGTCGGAATGAGAAAAAAAGCCGTCAGTAGGGCAGTAAACTGAGTCAGCTGGCGAGCATTATTTGATGTCTGGTAGGTAAACGCTTGAACTGGGATTTTAAATGTGGCAGGGACACAACGCGAACCAGCTCGAACTGCACAAATTGCAGTGTGGTGAGTTAGGTTTGTTGGTTTACGGTCATACTAAAACCAGCGCTGAGACAAGAAAAGTGGCCATGTTTTTGTTCTCTTCGTCCTGTCACAGCGCTGTTTCCAACATGATTGCAAAAACAGCATTGGAGCTGTAAGGTTTTTGTGTTCGGTCATTCAGTGTACCACACATGGCCAGCTTGCATTTGGTGTTATGTACCAGGAAGTCTTAGTTTATATTCATTCCATTTGCAAGCAGCAGCGCCGTTCTTTTTTTATGCCCGAACAATAAAACTATACGATTCTACAAATATCTGAAAATTTAAGAAATCGAAACGAATATCTTCCAATTCAAGTCACTGAACGAATCAAATACTGTACATTCAAAAATATTCGAAACGAATCGACAGAAATATCTACTCTTTCAAGAGTATTCTAGTAATCGGCACCAGTTTTGAATCGGTCTCGCCATAATTTTCTTCAACAGCTTTTTCAAAAACAGGGCTTATTCCAGCGTCGCACAGCGTGCTCACGCCGTTCCACGAAGATGTTCTTTGATGCAGCGGCATTAATGATGCTCAGACAGTATGTGGCCTGCAATACCGCCGACGCAGCAGTCCTCACCTATGTCCAGCACACCTAGCCTTCATCCCTGATATTGCAGTCAATGGCTCATAACTTCTTATCCTCCCGTCTTATCTCACAACTGTTTATTCGACGTCATCTTCAGTGACAAAGGGTAATAATCCGAACGGCATGGAATGGCAGCCACATAGGTTGATACAGTATCTGCGTTTCTCACTGTGACGACGGCTGTTGAGTCCTTTGAGAGCTACAGCCCTAACTCTATCAGTTACTGCGCTGTAGGAATATCTTTGCTGCTCCACGTATATATCCATTTTATGCATGTTCCTACTAGTAACGAACAAACTGCACAAATATTCGATTCGTATTCAATCCAATCCTTCACATTATTCTATTTGTGTTTGCTTCGGCCTAATAGCTAAATTATTTGTATTCGATTTGTTTCCAGCGCAAGGCTATACGTATCCGATTATGTTTTGGAGCATGCTGTTCGCGTGCGTCATTAAAAGCAGCCTTTCACGCATCTCTACGGCGACCAACAGCTCCACCAGATGAGCGTCGTAGTGTCATCTTGTCGGGGATGGCGCAGTTATCATAAATGAGTGCGGTTAGGCTTCAAGAGACTACATACGCCGATGAGCGTATGTCCATCTTTTCCATTTTTTTTTTTTTTTTCAAAACGCAAGACGGTCAATTTTACGCGTGCGGCGCAAATGAGGCGACTGTTTCGCCGTTCAAAACGACATAAGGAGTGCTAAGTTGGCTGTGACGAACCCTGCCTAATTGAGCAACGCGATCCGCATTGTGCTGAAGTGTGCGCCCGCCAAGGGTGAAGACATTTTTCGTTCGTTCTTCCGCGGCACAGGCACCACACGAGGGGGTCATCACACCGCGAATGAACCGTGCAAAGCCGCGAGGTCACAACTCGTTGACCTTGCTACACAACATGGAACTGGTAACCTCCGTGCAAGCCGCCAATTCCTCGACGGAAAGGCTTCTCCCGGCTCTTGGAAAGTAAGGTTACTGCGTCGCGTTTTGCGGTGTGGTTTATTCTCTTATGCAAAAAGGAGCAGCCGGGGCCGCTGTTAGGCACCAACCTTTCCATTCATGTGCACATCAATAAAAAGGAAGCTGTTATTGTCTCTGTTCGTCGCATTGTTCTCCGCCCACGACTATAGAGTGTTTTAGAGCGCTTACCTTAGGTGGTTCTTAGTCTGAGAAGCTTTCTGTTGTAGGAGGCGTGCTACGCGATAAAGTTCTCGTTTTACTTTAGCGCTCGTGAAAGAAGGCATAATTTTGTTTACGAAATAAGGCAGAGGGGTCAGGTAGGGCAATAACTTCCTCGTCTGATACGCTACACTGTAGGAATGGCAAGAAAACAAGGAATGAAACTGAGCAGCTGATAGATATAACTCTATTGTTAGTGCGCCCTATTACATCCTTGAGTCGATACCCAACGGCCTAGAAAACATCTCGGCACGACATTTACGAAATAAGACACTTTGATGAAAAGTGGTGACTTAGCCTAACTCTGGCCAAACGAAATACTCTGGTGATTTCAGCTTTATCGTTCGTTTCCTGCCTACAGGCACAAGGGTGAAAAAGAAAATAGATCTTTATCTTCTATTTTCTTTTAATTTTTAAATTTATTTTATTTTTAAATGTTACGTGCTTGACATGGTCTTCCCTACGCAGTTTCGTCTGTATTATTACGAAGTTAAAAAAAAAAAAAGGAAAGCACACAATTGCAGGTACAATAAAAACGGTATAAGCGACCATATTTTTTGTTATCCAGACTTACGTACGATGCATGCACATATGCGCATAACGTAGTGCCATAGAGGAGAAACCCATTGAACACAAGTTCGGTGCTCAATCATTTTGTCAAAAACTATGCATATTAAGAAAAAGGCAACTCTAGTCACTGTTTTCAAGCACAAGCAGGAGAAAAGCGAATCCTTGATACTGAATTTTCTTCTCAATAGTCACTTTCTTTAACACGCTCTTAGGGATTTGTTTCTACTAGTCGGTGTCATGTGTTCAAAAATATTAAGTGTTTATCTAAACTTGGTAAGCTGCATGCTGTTTTCCATCACTCTTGCACACTCGAGCCTCTCCGTACTCTTGCTTGCGAATATTTTTTTTTAGCCTTTTTTCTTTATCAGCACGGAGTTAGTTTCTTACGCGTATTACAGAGTACTTGAAAAAATAAACTTCGGCTGCAGCGAGTAAAGTAAGCGAAGAGTGTGCAATAAGAGCAGGCGTGATGGTAAATCTTGTGGGTATCCGAGGCATCGCTCAAATAACTAATGTACATGTTTTTGTAATTTTCATACTCGGATTTAGTTTTTGCTAGGGCTACTACTTCATACAGAAACACACTTATAAGATGTGTGAAAATAAATGCTAGAACAGAGCTGATTTAGAGCGGCAGTGTCAAAAACGAATACATTAAATGTAGGCACACGAAAACGGTAGCGACGTTCAGAGCAAGATTATTAGTATTGATGTTCTAAAACATATCTTCCTGGAACAGCACTCAAACTAATATTTGCTTCTCATTTTGGTTAGTCTAAGTGCTCAGGAAAATGAAATTAATATCTCTTTTGACTGGATTACTATGTGGGTGGAATATAGTTTAGGGTGCACCGAAACGCGAAAACAGCGCTTATGAACGGGACGGGAAAGAAGGGGGAAACACATGCGCTGTTTTGTTCCTTCTTTCCCATCCCGTCTGAAAGAGGCTGTTTTCGTCGCTCTCTTACAACAAGAACTAACCAGCCCGACTAAGCACTCTTCTTGAATAGCTATATTCCTATACCCATGCTGGGGTTGCTGTGAATGCTTTTAACTTGTATTTGTTCCTGCTAACAGCCGCTGCCTTGCGGCTTCATAACATTGCGTGTAATGCAGAGAAAGGTTTTGTGTTGTTTGTGTATTTACGAGTGTCGCCGAGACGCGGCTTTTTCATTTTCTGTGTCGTGCAAGATGCGCCAAGATATATCTCTCATGGTTCCTGTCACTTGCGTCTGTTTCCATAACGTTCCAGGATTAGTCATATTTTGCAACTTTATCTAGGCGTTTTTTCGCAGACTTTAAATTGAGCGCTGCCGAATGCTGCGGAGATTGGTAGTTCAACGGCTAGTAAGCACGTTTGCTGCTATCATAGCCGCCGAGTTGCTTAATTCTTTTTGTAGGCTAAAGTCAGCCCACTAAAGAGTTAATGTCAGTGCAACTACGCCTATATATTTGTTTGAGACCACAGCATTGTCAATACCCCGTAACTTCTGGTGAAGGTGAAGGTCTCCGCACCGTGACACTATGTTGATTTGTTTTCGAATATGTATAATGCGACCTGCTGGCTTGTAGCCATGCAGAGTCTCATTAGAAACATTTTACGGCAGAGTTAGGCTCGGCGCGGCGAAGAAATTATTCCTGCCATGGGCATACGTTTTTAACCTAGGGGAATTATAAATGCTACAAAGGTCGTTTATAAAACTTAGGAATATATTGATCCAAGAATATACATTTTCAGGGCCCTTCGTTTTATTACTAGTTTTGTAGTGTTTGTTTTATTGACGCTAACGTAGCGAAGCTTTTTTCTTAACGTTGATTTAAATTAGTGAAAATGGCTTCTACTTAACATACATACACCTTTCATTCTGAATGACGTTCGTTATTGATTTAGTCTAGTTCGGCTGTCGTGCGCGGCGACTATAATTGGCGACTCTCCTATGCGCGCAGATTCCAAGCATCACTTTGAATACGATCGATACCCCCACTCACCCTCCCCCCCTCCCCTCGCCCCCCAACAAAAAACAAAAAGCAGAAGAATGAACGCGGGGTTGCGTGCAGGAGCTTGTCTGCTACGTTCATCGAAAGCACAGCAGCCGGCGGAGATCGCAGAGCTGCGAAGCGGGTTTACACCCCTGCCTACCTCGTATACAGTACTGCGTTTTTGAAAGGCACCAAAATATACCACTTTTTTTTTTTGTACTAGAGTTTGCTGGCGTTAATCAGACTAGACGTAGTGGAGAACATTAAACTGTCTGCATGACTGATTATCGGATGTGTAAAGAAACTGACCACTAACATTTTAAAGATATACTTTCTAAGATCTGGCAAGGGCTACTACTGTAATATTCGGTCAGTGTTGGCGGACATTAGAAAGCAGGGGAATAATGTTAACTATAGTCAGATGGCTAATTTCTGATAAATAACTTTTCACAATTTCTGTTAGGTATCCAGCTGCCATTAGAGATTTTAGCCTGGCGTCATTAACAACCATGCCAGGTTTAGAATTTCGAAAACACCGTTACCCGGCTCGGCATAGTGGCTCACCCAATTTCGGCAGTTTCGCGCCAAAGACCTGTGCAGTCGAAATTACTCCGTAGCCCTCCACTACGGCTCCTCTTTCTCTCTTTTCACTTTCACTCCCACCTTCCTCCCTTCCCTTGCAGCGCGGTTGAGGTGTCCACAGAAAACAAGTGAGACAATTACCGCGCCTTTCCCTTCCTATAAATCAATCAATCCAGCGCTGACAATGCTACATTTTCCCTGTCCCACCTGCTCTGCTATGTCATGCTTCTTGCTGCTCCAGCCCATGCGGGCAAGAAAAGGTGAGATATAACTCGCGCTAATTATTGGCGGTGCTGGGAATGGAGCTTAGCGAGCGGATTTCTCGAAAGCGAGCGTCATTTGGCCCGAGACAACCAAATTTTGGTTGGTTTGGTTGGTTTGTGGTGTTTAACGTCCCAAAGCAACTCAGGCTATGAGAGACGCCGTAGTGGAGGACTCCGGTAATTTCGACCACCTGGGGTTCTTTAACGTGCACTGACATCGCACAGCACACGGGCGCCTTGCCTTTCGTCGAGCCGCAGCGCTAAAGACAATCGGGTCTTCGGAATTCTAAAAAATAACGGCAGGCTACAAATATCTGGTTGCGACTAGATGCGTAACTGTAATCCATAAACAGATATTTACAAGAATTAGGTACCCATCATATTAACATTATTCCCCTTTATTATGATCACCGCCAACGCTGGTACAGCTGCAGTGCAGAAGCAATCTTTACAGCTCAAAAGGCTACGTTTAAGACTTACTGGCGGCATCCTTAGAACACCGGGCGTGTAGTGGACGCTGGCTGCCCGTGCCTAATTTATAAACAAACTTGAAAGTTTGATTTTGTCCGCAGGTCTCCATTATAACTGCTTCATTACGAGCAACCATGTCGTTCATAAAAATTTTCTTCTGGTGGATTGCTGCCGCTGGCAACGGACGAGGTGGGAACGAAGACATTGGCATCGGTGGTTTAATTTTTCATGTATTTTCTCACTTTGCTGTCAGTGCTATTAATCTCTTGTCACAGCTAGCTTCAGCGTGTTTCGGTCTTTAAGTATAGATGAAGGCCTTCGCAAATTTTATTGCTTGCGAAAACAATAATTGCTCCATTAGCCATGAAAGCCGGCGTCTACAAAAAAAAAAAGGAAATCGAGAACCTCGTGACATCAGAGCAACATAACTTCGCGCGGGATTTTCGAACACATCACTACGCTTCTGTTAAACTTGACGTCACGCTTGCAAAGAGTTGATTAAAACATAACACGCAATGTAGAATAAAAGCCCGCCGCATGTCTCAAATTATTTACCATATAAAGTAATATTCTTTCTTTCGGAAAACTTTTGTGTATTTGGCGGGATCCGAAACAATTACCCCTGGGCTGCTGTTACGAAATACCCTACCAACTGGACCACGCAGCACACTCTTCTACGGCTAGGAACAGCTGATTTATAAGCATTCCCTGGGTCAGTGAACCTGGCAGCTGAACTCACTGTCCGAGATTAATTCTTGCGAGATATTCACATGCACGTGTTCGCAATTAAGTACCCTTCGTAATTTTGCTATCCTGTAAAATTGCGAAACAGAGGTGTGTTTCGCAATGGGCGCCTCAGCCCTTAGGCTTTGCTGTTTTCAAGAAAAGCTGGCACCAACCAAAAGCAACAACTTTCCGTTCATTTCTGGATTCAGTGTCAGTCAATTATTCCTCGTGGTTAAAATTACCCTTTTCATTAGTTATCTACAGTGATGCGGGAAAACTTCAAGTGGTTGCTTTGACGATTTAAGTAGCTTTGCCTAGAATTGATTTGAAAATATGAGCAAATGTCGTGCATATGCTGCTGTCACGTTGTAGTGTCATGTTTAAGCTTTGGTGGCATATCAGCTTGTTCGGTGCAATCGTTGTTGACTGCTGACACAGTGAAAGCATAGCTGCTACTTGTTTTTGTGTTTGGTAGGGTTTCACTTAGTCCTTCGCTATTCTCTCATCCCCTTTTATCGCCTCTTGTTCGTTTTGCAGGTAAGGAGGCGTTCCACTCCAGTTTGCACAACCTTCCTTCTACCGCAGTAAGTATGCATGTGCTTTGCATTAGGTAGTAGGTACGTGGGATAAATGTAGCCAGGGCACAGCAGATCCTTAGCTGGGCATATCAGGCTAAATAATTTTGTGGCATTATTACCTGCGACTGGACCACGACTGGGCTTATTGGAGATCGAATGGACGGGGCTTGGTCCAGCAATTTGTAGCACGGCAGGTTGACGGAAGTGAAGCGTTGACGCAGCCAGGAAACAATGAACAAACGTCATTATTGGACAAATCTTATTATAGTGCACTCGGAACGTAAGAGGGCGAGTGCCTTACGATCAACGTTAGCTACCAAGCATTAGAAAGCGGCATATTTCAAGCTTCTTGGCCGCAATTAGTTGGTGCGCAGGCGTGCGCCACCGACCGAAGGCACGACACGCAATTGGCCCCACATTTCTCAAGATGGGGGGGGGGGGGGGGGGGGGGGGATTGAACTAGAAGCAATAAGTTACCTCTTTACTGACGTCTTAAAATGACCGAAGTATTATAAGGCTGACTAACAATGGTTTTACGCCACTAGCTGCTGCCGGCGGATATCCTGTGAGTGTTGCTGGCCATGCATGTGTGTGTGCAGCTGCTTGACATAGTGCGGGCTGAGGGTACAGTCGTGACCAAAAATGGTATACAACACGCAGCCGGTGGCGGAGGTGGAGAAAACTACATTGAAATGCCATGTGGCGATAGCGACAAGGATAGCGAGAGCAACATTTGCATGTCGACGAAATGGAGCACCACCGCGATTTTCTCTACGCCAGATAGCTTTTGCTAGACGGCGACGCAATGCAGACTTCCCGAGCTCCGCCAGAGGCTGCGTGTTATATACAACGTTTACTCACGAGTCACGTAGCCAGAAAGCATGGAGCTGCTACAGGCTTCGCGACCTTCATACTGCACATTGCCTTTGCTTTAACGTGTCGCTGGAAAGATAAAAACGAGTTGCCCGCGCGGCACCACCATGACGCTGTTGCGTTCAGGTGCATGGCTGAACAAGCGTCGCTGTACGCGACTGTAGCAGGTCTTATTCCTCTACGTGTGATTTAAGCAAGAACGAAATGAAAACGCCAGTGGGAGGAAGTGTTGATGACGGCGCTTTTTACGCCTAGCCTTTGTGAGTCCGACTGTACTTACGTTACCATTTCAATATTTCGATCTGCTTAAATGGATTGCCACTGGTCAGTTCAGGTTTATTTTTTTAATATTTTGGGGCGGAACGCACTCGATTTTTGAGCGCACGGGTGCGCACTGAAGCGTACAAATATCTACCAATCCCTCCACATTTTTCCTTTTTTTTTTTATTTACAGCGCCTAACTTATTCCCTCTACTCGGCACGTAATTGGAAACCCTTTTCTTCCTACAACTTCTGGTCACACTAAGCGTCATGCACCAACTCAATGTCATCTGCCTTGCGCATCGAATAGGGCGCTTTTCTTACTTCTTACGGGGCAGAATACTGGACTAGTTGAGTACAAAAGCCGTCACCATCGCGGTATATCTTAGTTTGAGAGGAAGTTTGAGAGGACAAGTCGGAAACGTGTATTAAATAATCCTCTAACACTGGCATGCGGCAGCCACCAGAACTCTATCGAGACCTGATGCGCCATCGCCAAAGCATATGGCACATCCGCGTTCTCGTGCAAACTGCGAGTCTACGTCAATTTCTCAATACGGAAGCACTCCATAGGGCCACAGGCCTCTATTGCACCACACCCTTACGGCTGTGATTAAGTATCCTCCTAAATTTTTAATTTTATATCTTGTTTACGCGTAATCTAGTACTCCACAGCTTTATCAACGAAAATCCGAAAGTTGTTCCATTGAATAGTTTCCCTTTTTGGCATAAACTAGATATTCATAACCTAAAAGAGTAGAAAACCAGGACCACGCTGAGGCGAATGATTTCTCATCGCCCCCTGTAAGGTCGGCCTTCCCCCCTGTAGTTATTCTAGCTATCACGAGATAGTGCAAGTGTCGATCGTTAACATCGTAGTTATCAAGAGATGGCGCGAGCGTCGCGGCAGCACGAGCGCCACCGACGGCTTCGTCACTGTGCACGTGGGGAAAGTCAGAGCTTTCGGCATTGGGTACGCGGTGCGAGCGGACGTATCCTAGCGTATACTCCCGAGGCGAGGCTATCGGGGATTCGTAAGTTGGATGACTTATTCATTAACGTGCTTTATTACTAGCTAGCATTGTTGTTATTGTAGCAATAAATGCTTGTGTGTCATCAGCACGTGTAGTTCCTTTGTTCCCAAGAGCACGGCCCGCCGTGGTCGACGTGCTCTTGGTAGCGCACGCGATCCCGGGGGGCAGCCGGCGGTTTGGACAGCCATCCGCAAATAAGCGGGGAAGACGTATTCATCCCCCTGTTAGGTCCCCGCAACGCACAACGGATAGAAAGTACACCAGAAGCACTAACTTCCGTGGTGTGTTTTCTATCCCTTGTTCGTTTTCTTTGTTTTGCGCTCTCTTACGTCGTGGATCAACGCCGACTTTCCAAATCTCTGCTCCCTGAATTGCATCAGAACTGGGTCAGCCCTTGTTCGGAGATCTCGGCACAGTACTTGAAAGGTTGTCGTGCTTTTCTGATAGCGCGACAGAAGTCTTTGCAGCGTGCTGTTGCTTCAATTTATTGACCAGTCATCAAGCCATTTGTCTTCATCATGCGAGATATCGTTCTGAAGAAATATGCAAAATGCGTGTTCAGGTAGCGGGTGCCAAGCGAACGAGCTAAGCTAGCGTGTGCTACATCGTCTTACCATAAAACTTAATCCCTCTGCTATAATATTTGATAATACCTTGTAGCACATCTTTTTTCTTTTTTTTTATGCCCGAGCCACCATGTATTCTCTTTTCTCGACTCCTGACGATCTCTAAATGTAAAAAAAAAAAAAAAAAAAAAAAAAACTATTATTGAAGTTAAAATGCACGCAATACATCATAATATCAGCCAGCGCAGGAACGAATTCGAGGTCTGTCGCTGATTGTCCGGCTTATCCAGATGCGTAGATCTGCGCTTGCCAATAAGCTGATATTACGTTCTGTGATTTTGATGATTAGCAGCCACTTTCTTGTGTCTGAAATATAATAATTTTCGTAAAGAGGTGAGGTTCCTTGGAGCGAGCACCTGACTGGTACGATCAGTACGAGAAGGGGAGGGAAAAAAAAAGTTCCATATCAGTCGCTCTTCTTTCAGGGAACAAAATCACAAAATTAAAATGAACACGTGGCACCATTTTTTCCGGCCTATTTTTACACATTCAGAGTTGTAAATGACGAATACAAGGACAGTAAGAACCCCTTTGTGGCTATGCACCATTAGGTCGGAGGTCAAAAGCTACAAAAACGGTAAATGGGGCTTAAGGAAAGCTTGCATGTTTTCACTTGAACTGCGACAGTTCCTTAAACGTTATTATTGGATGAGACTTCTTCACTGTCCTTTCACTCACAATCTGATACATACCAATCAGTGGTCTGTGTTTCTAGCACTGGCAGCAGTGCATTATTCGTCAATACGGTACATCGATGGATCGCGACGTTCGGCTTCTTCCACACCTCATATACCATTAGGCATCGCGTGCCGGTGAATGTCGACGTCGTTCTGGTTCAGCTGCCACACAGACGAAACACTTTTGTATTGCATTGTCGTGTATCCGGCGGCCCTGTTGTATGGGCCCTCCGGACATCCCGATCCTTGGCAAGTACTACTGCGTGCCACGCAAGCCAGGCTGCGTGTTCGTTATGAGGCATGCTCTCATTTTGTGCGGGATGAATCGAGGGCGTTTCCAGCACGACTGTCACGCCTAGTCTCCAGTATCCTCAATAGTGCAGCATTTGCTGTTACGGTGTGACGATCGCCAGGAAAACACTGCGCTGGTTGCCGCCCGCAGATAAAATAGACACAATAGACTTCGGGCTGACTGTGCATAGCGTGTAGGTGGCATGAGAACCTCGCTTTCTTTGCGCACCTGTTCGATTTATGTAATATCCCCCGCGCTAACTAAAGCTAACTCTTGCTGGAGACCAACAGCAGGGGGGGGTTGGGTTTTTCACAGGACAAACGTATGTTGGTGGCCCAGACTCCGGGATAGTATCGTAGAGTAGGCCTCCAAGCTGTGCACGCTATTATGGTGAACATTTTTAATATAGGCACTTGTTTGTCCGTACTGTACTGTAGTAGTAGTAAAAAAATTTATTCAAGATAAACAGAGCTATAGGTTTAGTTTGGTTTGTAGGGTTTGACGTCCCAAAGCGACTCAGGCTATGACAGCGTCGGAGGACGCCGAAAATTTCGACCACCTGGGATTCTTTAACGTGCACTGGCATTGTGCAGAACACGGACGCCACTCTGTTTCGCCTTCATTGAAACGCAGCCGCCGGCAGTCGGGATCGTACTCGGGTACTCCAGAACTGTAGTCGAGCACCGTGGCCACTGCACCACCGCTGCGGGGTATATAACAGAGTTAGAGCAAAGCGGGCGGAGGATACATAGATCTGACGTTTCAGTGGTTGGTTTTCGCTATTTCAGCATCACATTGTATCCGCCGCCGCCTTGTCCTCGTGACCAGCAAACCCATCCCCCTGTTCGTGAACCCTCGGACAGCGGTGCCTACGTGTCGTTTCCCACAACTCCGTGTCGGGAACCCAAATGATGGTGGGTTTAATTCTTGTGTTATCAGTTCTTTGATTTTGTACGCAGAGAATTTTCGCGAGTTTGCGGCCGAAACTTCCATCTCTGCATGCCCTCGCTGCAGCCCGAGAGTCCATCGCATTCCCGCAACTCAGTCCCTGCCAATTGGCTCGTCAATCAGGGCTAGGACTACGGCGATCTCTTCCTCTACCTGGGCTGTCTTTGTGCACATTGACGCAGCGGTGAGGGATGTACGTTACTGTGCATTACTGTAATGTACTCTACTGTAGCATACTGTACTGCACTCCACTCCACTGTACTCTACTTCTTGTTGGTAACCGTAGGCTCGCAAATAAAGCGTACCTTGTATTAAGCGATAAGTTGTGAATATTTCGAGTTATTTATCGAAAGGTTTGGGCTCCTCTTCCACGCCACCGACGCAATACTTACATGTTTCCACCACAGCCGATTCCGGGGAGAGAGGAGGGGGGGGGGGGGGATGCAGCTACTGTTAGTGGAGTGCAATCTGCCTACGGGCAACACATGCGTATCTCCAGCGGGGGTTCTAAGACCGCTGTCGTATCCCCGGCTTATGGCGAGTATGAACACAGAAAAAAAGTGTTCCTTTATAGGTCCGCGACAGTGTTTGCCCGTTCCAAACTGAAAATGTCGCCTGCGGTAAAACCTGCGGAGCACGCGGAATCCCTGACGCGAGTTGATATTTGTAAACGCTGGCGATTTGCGTGGTACAATAGTCTTAACGTTTTCAGTCTCGTCTCGATGCGAGCGACCTCACACTTCTTCTAGTGCTGTTATTTTTACGAAATCCCGACAAAGCAGAACAGTTTCGCAGCGAACTACTGGCTGCCACAACCAGCTGACAGTCTCGAGAGTTGCGACGCCGCGAAGCATGCCGAGCTTTAACACAGTCTCGAAAATTTTGTCGCCCAAAATACCGGCGGTTTTCCTGCTCCCAAGTTTTGTGCTGCAAAAACCATTCACGTTCGAGCGAGCATCGCATCACGAATGTTCGTGGAACTTGTTCTTCAAAGATCCGAGTTTATGCGCAGTAGAGATGGTAAAGACAATTTTTTTTAACAGGGTCTCTTCAGTTTCCGAAACGTGAGACAAACGTCCTGTAGCCCACGTAGACACGTTCGTCTGCTGTCGGGACCACTCTCTGTGTAAGAAACGGGTACACTGCGTTCTCATTTGCATGTTGGAGCAGAATTTTCGAAGCGGCATCGTCGCGCAAACCGTTTCTAAGCTGGAAGGCTGTTCACCGCAAATTTCCTGCATTGAGCCCGCTGTCTCAAATGCTATTGTTTACTTTTGCTCGCGAAACTCGACAATTTTTATGTATTATATCGCTGCGTGATACTGTTTGGCTCTTCGGTGTTAGGAGTGCTACCTAACACCACATATCAGCATAAGTTACTAGGTTTGTTCGTTTTTATTGTTTCCCTCCTCATTTCCGCTAGCTTCTCTTTTTTTTTTTTTTTTGTATGCCCCTGCTTTACTGTTTCACCATATACTGTGGCATTCGTAACATTCCACTTTTTTGCCGCCGCTGCCTGTCTGCTCCGCCCGCTCAGGCTTTGGCAGACCTTTTATGAATTGCTTCTTTGATACTCTCGTGTTAATAAATTTTATTTCTTTATTTCCATACACTTCTTTCTTCAGCGCAGGCATGGCACTTAACGATTGAGGTAGTTTCTGTAATCTCCATTCATCTTTCTTCTTCATTTTCAGTCGGAAATTGATACTATATCGCTGGTAAGTATTGCCGCTGTTCCTGATGCGTTTGCTGAAGGGCGGCAATTAAAATTGACAATTTGTCGACAACTTCGGCGTCTTTGGTCGGTAAGCCAATGTGCTCGTGGCGCAAGAATGCTTTCTTTATGCTTTCATGCTCTGCTTTCATGCTTTCAGGAGTCATGCTTTCTTCGTCGACCTTGTGCACACGTCATTGACGCAGGAATTTCAAAGTGCTACACATTGTCGTGCGCACATCTGAACTGTGCTCACTTCTCTTGGCGCAGAATGTAAAAACGATGTATTCAAATTTCGCCCGATCCCTCCATGTCAAGCAATCTCATGTTGCGCCAGTCTTAAAAGAAATTGATAATTAATTGTACAATCCTTACTTCAAATAAAACCGCTTAGCATTTTCTATTACATCCTTCTGAGCCTACTTCTCTTGAAACTACCGTGTAGACATGAAAAGAAAAGAAATGACGTCATTCTTCCTTCATGACATCGTTAAGAACAGCGCCTGCCTAGTCGTGACTTCTAAGAGACCTTCAAGCATGTTCCCCAAAAGAACGTCGAGTCCCGAACATCTGAGCAGTAAAGAGCCCCCTTCACGCCACGTGTCCGCGCCTGACCTGCGCTGGACACGTGGCTCTCACCGGAGCCTCGACGATCGACGCTTGTTTGCGTCTCGCTCTGTTGAGCACCGCGAAACCGTGGCGTCCCGCTCAACGAGCGTGGACAGTCATGAGCTTTTCTTTGTACCTTCTTTGTTTACATTGCATCACTTTCAGGTTCGGATCGTAATAAAAACAAAGCGGCAGACCGGCAGCATCCATTATTCACGTCGGCCCTGACAACACGGCGCCCCCTTCACCACGCTCTTTATAGTGGCGGTCTCGTTGGGATCCCGGTTCCCGCTTTCTCTCTCTCTCTTCCTATCTTATTCTCTACCGATGCATTTGCTCGACTTGTTTATTACTTTCGCGCGTCGCTTACGCGTTCATCTGTTGGAATGAAAAACGCTCCGTGCATGTTAGGGTTAGCGTGACCGACCTCGGCAGATGCGAGGTGGTTGCGCCTGCAAGAGTTCAACGCGTCACCGGCCACCGGCGTAGTGCCAACTCAAGCGCACCTCTCTCTGAGGTCTTCATATATTCCCACTACAGCGGAACGTAGTAAGCTATCGTCGTGCCAGGGTCATTAAATGGACCCCTTTGTTTTTAGAGCGCAGCTCTTTGGCGCCCGTTCATGGGTTTCGCGGCAGCATCGGCGTCGTCGGCCTCGTAACGAGTTCCGCCCCCCTTTCAGACCACCAGTTCGAACCGCCGCTTCGGCAACTGGAGCCTCGCAGGAAAAAAAAAAAAGGGGGGGGGGGGTACACACAGCGGCGAACGATGGGGACAGGAGCGCGCAGAGCAACCGGAGCATACGAGGAAAGGAGAGGGAGGGGGTCACCGAAGGCAGCGCTAGCAGCGACTGACTGACGCCGCTAGCGAGTCAAGACAACGTGCTGCGTAGAACACCGTCGCCGCCATTTTTAAGAAAAAGTCAGAGTGTTCTAGGTCAGGGACACCAACTCAGTGGTGGTGGTGAGGATCTGATTTGCAGAACTTATCTATGGCGAAGAAAACTTAGGTTCGGCCGAGCAGCTGGGGAAAAAATACTAGCCGAATAGGCATGAGAATACTGCGTCACGCCTCTCACCAAGAGTTAAAATTACTAGCTGTGTGGCCATTACAATGGGAAGCGAAGTAATATGACATCATTGTGAACGCTGCACAAATATATGTTGTGTCACAATTTATGATACGAAATCACGGGCATGTTTTTTCTCGACGTGTTTCCGACCAGTCCTTGAAACCTTCCTCTCAAGCCAAATGGTGTGGCGACGGCTTTTCTGTTGAAAGAGCCCTAATACTGTGTCACAACTCTCACCAAAAGTTTAAATTACTAGCCGTATGGGCACTAGAGTACTGTGACACGCCTCTCACCAAGAGTTCAAATTACTAGCCATACGGGCATTAGTTTACTGTGCCACGCCTCTCACCAAGAGTTCAAATTACCAGCCGTATGGGCATTAGAGTACTGAATCACGCTTCTCACCAATTACTAGCCGTATGGGCATTAGAGTACTGTATCACGCCTCTCACCAAGAGTTCAAATTACTAGCCGCATGGACATTAGAGTACTCTGTCACGCCTCCCAACAAGAGTTCAAATTACTAGCCGTACGGGCATTAGTTTACTGTACCACGCCTCTCACCAAGAGTTCAAATTACCAGCCGTATGGGCATTAGAGTACTGAATCACGCCTCTCACCAATTACTAGCCGTATGGACATTAGAGTACTGTGTCTCACCTCTCACCAAGAGTTCTAACGAACTGCAGCATTAAGATCCCGTTTCTAAACCAGCTTGTCGTCCGCTTGCATGCTTTGGGAATAACTTTTGCGAAAAACCGCCGCTTTTACGGCTCCACCGTACTGGTCAATAATTTTACGTCGGATTTCCAAAAACGAAATAAAAACCGATAAACATCACCAATTACATCTAACACACAAATGCCGGGAGATCCACGCCCTTGCTCAAAATCGACAGCCTTGAAAAGCACTTAGTTCACGTCACCAGAGGTCGCACAATTTAACTTGCTGGCCTCCGTGCTCTAGATCCTAAGCACCCTTTCCCGCATCCGTATGACTAAAATCGAGCCGATTTAAGCAGCCTTTTTTTTTTTTAACTGTGTTACAGAAGTCTACTACAGTCACCCTCTTTTACCTTTTTGACAGATATATTCTCTGGCGGACGATGTGTCTCTTCTCGCATTTACGTCAGCATCTACTTCAAGCCAGAATAAAATGTGCCCGTCAATACTGTTGTCACCACCCAGAAGAACCCTAAGCGCGGTGTCCCTACTTTGAGTGTCAAAAGCTTTTAGCTTTCAGCGCCTGGCGGTTCCCTTCGATGTTGGCGCGGCGAGCGATTGTGAAGACCCTTGCTTTGAACATCCACTAGAATTTCCAGTGGACCCTCTCCGGCTGCACCGAATGACCTAAACTGTCTGTCCGGCGCAGCTTTTTTCTATCGGCGCCAAATGGAGAAACTCGCCAATCGCGCCAAATCCTGCAAGTGCTGCCGGGAAATATTTTTTTTTCTTTCGAGAACAGGTTCGCAGTACCCGAAAACCTGCTACAGAGTGTAAATTAACCCATCGGATAGTAGCAACTGCCTTGTAGCAAGGTGCGCACACAGCATTATAAATGAACCGACTGATGTTGTGCGACGGCAGCAGTAACGTGAAAGGGCTGGCAATTAACAACTTTCAAACAAACCTGATGAAAAGTTTAAACGACGTCATGATCAGGTAAAATCAGTACCCATGTTTTTTTCTTTGCTTTTTTTTTTTTTTCTTAACGTTACGGTTTCGGCGCGGGGCATAGTGGCGCCACAGAAAATAGCTATTTTGCCTTAAAGGGTACTGAGGAGAATGGCAACCAATGTTTGATCGTAGTATAAATAAGCTTGCATGGCTATTTTTGGTCAATAACAAAACCACTCCAAGATGTCCATGTAAAAGTGAACGGCGGTTTAATCTATCTACCCTATGAGATCCAAGATGACAGATGTTTGGTAGGTTCTCGAGCTACTCCGTGTTAGCTGGTGGATGTAGAAAAAATGTTCGCCCTGGCGTGGGTGCAGTTCTGCTGAAGACAAAGATGACTCCGAAATGGTTAAGAAAACTCGGGGGCTCTGTATGTGCTTTCACAATTTACAAACACACCTTCGTTTTTGCTCTTCGTCTGTATAAAAAGGCGGCCACCGTGGCCTGGATTTGTCCACGCGGCCTTTGGGTCAGCAGCGGAGCATTAAAGCTATCGCGCCAGTGTCACAGATGGCAAGAAAACTGCGTACACGCGCCATTTCACCGCCGGCATTCTGGCTTCTGATAGTTATTTAAAATGTCTGGCACAAAGAACGCATCCATGTCGACCACAAATTTATCTGTTTTACATTTTTGATTTTGTAGTGTTAGAGACAATCGGACTGAAATTCACTATGTACTGCCAGTGTGTGATGATCGCGCATTTGCTGTGCCTGACGGAGAAAAAATTTTCAAGGCGGCTGTGTTATATGTCGTTTTTTATATCTTCAAGGAAACGACTATACTGCCAGTTGTTTCTCGCAAAACCTGTAGTAACTTGACAGCAAAAAACGTCACCTGCATCTTGCAACCCTATAAAAGAGTATTGTCAACTTGCGCTAGAGGTTGTAATCTTCACTCCGACAGTGCTCCACGAATAGTGATTTGAGCCGTTTCTATATTGGAATTTTCGCCACACTAACGGTACGCGATTTTCTTTCGTCACTGGAAGAAGGGCGGTGTCCTCGACCGTTCCCCTCTACCCCATTAGCTTCTGCATCGAGCTCAGGAGGGCTCACCGTAGGACACTGCCAGTCTAATGATCTCTTTATTCGGGGGAAATCGTTTGGCTTGTCTTACTCTGCAGAACCTAGGCAATTTAACTGGTCCCTAGGAAGAATGCATGCTTTGCACTTTCGTCCCAAGCAAATGCCTCCTCGTCATCTTTCTTTGTTTTTATCTGCCTTTTCAGCATGTTTCCAATTTTCTTACAAGACAAGGCTGTCACGAGGCTAAGGCTCAAAATCCCATTTTATATAACGTGACGTATATGAACAGATTTCTTTTCAGTTGGTTATGCATTTTGTGCACGCAATTAGAGTGATGAGTCTAGTTTTCGTCTCAAGGTGGAACCACTTTTCAAAGCGAGTGGTCACCCGGAAATTCACAAAAGGACAAATATAAAACTGTATGCCGAGCAATTCTCAAGTACCTTTTTAATGTACAAACACGTTGTCTACATTCGGCTGTATGAAATGTCTGCGGATAGAAAGGTCTTTATTTGGTAGCTTAAAATTCACCTTTTCTTTATTTTTGTTGTCTCGCTTTGTTCAGGGCAACGGAATTTAAGAAGCAATTCCTGCCTGCTGGTCGACACAGCCAAATGTTTGCTTGCTGGTCAATGCACCTGTACTGTGTTTTATGCGTGAGGGTGATAGATGTTAAGGGAGCTGTTGACGACGTAAACACCTATATTATTTCACAATAAAAAAAAGTGAAAAGGACCAAATTCTCATCCTTAAAAACAGGTTGGAAGGAGTTTGTATTGTTTAGTAAACGAGGATGGTTTTAAAGTAGGAGCTCCTACGGAGAGGGGAGAAAGGAGTGCGGGAAGAGAGAAAGAAGGGGGTGATGTTATGACTCTCGGTGCTGTAGCTGCAGTAGGGAGATTAAAGAGTTTATTTCCTTTTTTTTAATTATTGCTTCCCCAATATCAGCTAACTATTTAACTCACAGCTTGCAAACAGTTAATTGGTCTATTAATGCAGCGTTACTGCAGAACCCATTTCATTCAGGCGCGCACATGGACTACTTGCTCAATTACGCCTCTTTTTAAACCCAAATCTGCCTTAACATTAGCTTTGGTATTACATTCTGCGAGTTAGCAAGTATATGCGACTGCAACGTATATATAAGGCTAATCAGTCTCGTCCATATCGCGGCTTAAAGTAGAAGAAGAATCATTTTAGCTAAAACGTCAGGATTACAGCAACATCTCTGGTGGGCAAAGGTGGGCAGGGATGCTCGAGAAGAAATCCGCCAAAAAGAAAGGATACAGTTTCCAGACGTCTATTGTTATCGATTCTCTGATCATTATGCATGACTTTCTTCATCTCGCTCCACCTTCCCGTATGGGGGCAGTTGCTTTTTTTTTTTTCTTGCGTATCTGGGAATAGGGGAATTCAGACATTAGAATTCTAGATTTTGCGACTCCCAAAGAACCGGAACGCGGTGCAACACTCATCAGTGTCCTCGACTGTATACCATAAATCAGCTCTCAGGGCGAGGCCCCACCTGATGCCCGTTTCTGAGAAGGGCCTCTGAGGCTTCTCCTTACCACTTCGACAGCCCCTTGTATTTCGTTCTTTCTGCCTTCATGACACCCACCTAGCTTAAAACGAATTCGTGTTGGGGGAGTTGGTACTTGTTCATTTTTCTGTTTCGAAGGCACCGAAAAAACACTCAACACACACAAGAGAAGAAAACGGCAAAAAAAAAAAAAAAAAAAAAACGCACTGGTCGTTTTCAAGAGGGAGAGCTCTCAAGAAGGAAGAATATGAAAGCAAAAAAAAAAAATAATTGAAGCGTTCTGTATCAGCACGAAAGGTAGCATATGCTTAAGTTAAAGTTTTGTGTCATCAGGTCGAGAAGAAGTTTATTTTTAGCTTTGTTTATTATATTGCACTTGATGCACGAATCTGTTTCTTGCTTATCTGAATACATGTAACATAACTGTACGTATGCTCCTGTGCATTAAAGCAACTGTCAATAAGTCGCTCTTACCCGCGCACTTCTGCCGTGTGGGCTGTGTTTTATTCGACGTCTTCAAGTCGTTACAATGATAACCTAGATTAAAGCGCCCCATTTGATTTTCAGGCGAGCATGAAGCTTTTGCGTCTTCTTATCTTCTCGCGAGCTTTCTCCTCTACGAAGCAGAAAGGAATCTTGAGCTTTGCACCCACTTGCTTCGGTTCGCAATTATATATATATGTAGGAGAGCAAAGGGAGAGATAGAGGACCCTCCTGTCAACGTTGCGTAGCGGACAAGGTCCGCTCGACCGTGAAACGCATGTCACTGCCTGGCTCCTTTTCCACGTCAGAGTTGCCTTGCGAAATATGTCTCGCTCTAGCTGAGTTTCCGCTCCCCGTTCTCTCGAGCTTGTTTCCCACCCCGCGCTAGCGCTGATGTCTCTGAGGGCTGCCTCTCGACACTTACGGCTGCAGTACGGAAAATTCCTTCGGCTGCGCTGGATATATACCGAAATCTCCTTGATATTATTCCGTAATGTAGAAGGCTGTTCAAGAATATGGCCGCGGAAGTACTGAACAGTAGTGTGAAGCCTAACTTTGAATATGTAAGCACGATTCTGAACAAGAATCCTGATTTTTACTCCAGCTATCTGTCGCAGCTAAAAATCACAGCTGGGTTGTGTGTACCAGTTGACACCGTTAGCAACAGCTCACAAGTTTTGCGGTTTGTCTGCTGGGTCTTTTGTTTTGTGTTTTATCTTGCATGAGTGTACAAGAGGAGATGTGTCACTAAGAGTCACACCACGTCGGTTTATTTAACGCTGCGTTTTGTTCGAACGAATTGTCATCATGCGTGCAGAAAAAAAATGGGATGTCACTCGGTCGCAGCCATTTCGCTCCAAATTAAAACTTGTCGCGTCCTTATTTACACTAGAACAGCCCCTTTCTTACTTTAAGCCTTCACACGATTTTTGCTGAAGTTCGACCCGCTTGAAGCATCATTGAGCACTTCCACACTGGCTCCTTGTGCCCCTGCGTCAAAACAAACAACTGAGTTCACCGGCTGTTCAGGTTACTTCTGCCAAAAGCTGCACACCATGCAGTTTACGCTTTAACTGAGGCCTAGGTTTCTTACCGAGTGTTATCGAATAAAACGTACAATGAAGTGAGGGAATGTATGTTTATTTCGAAGAAGTGGCTATTCGGCGCAAAAGAAGGAAGAGGGTGGGAAGGTGTCAGAGGGAGCGCAAAAGGGCCGACTTCTTGGCGATAGCCAAAGTCGTGTCTATCTAGCCCCATCCTTGTGTAATATGGTTAACCGCCCAGTGGCCAAGTCCAGGTTCCGCACCGACATACGAGACTGGATTCGGTCACTGGGTGAATCGTCGGATTCCACAAGGATGGCGATAGCTTGACGCTAGAGTACGGTCGAGGTGGTGCTCTCTAGGTGCGGCGTGAACCCATCATTCCCAGATGAATTGAGATGCGGTGGGCCTCTCAATGAGACCGCAGTCCAGGCAGCAGGGTACCTTCGTAAGTTCCACCTGCGAGTATAGGAAGTGCCGGTTATTTATTTCAGCTTCATTTAATCACTGAGCCCATGAGAACGCGAGTATGTCGATGCAGACTCACCGGGTGTGATTTTTGCTACGCGTTCAAAACAAAGGGATTCGTGCTAATGCAAGCCGCAAGCACGTGACTGCAGTGCCGATAACAGTTTTGTCGCCGGCCAACACGTGTGGAGCATTAGGAATCATAGCAATACATCTCATCTTTTGTTTTGTACTGATGACTCTATGTCGGAAAGTTCAGAAAACGTTTTCGCAGCATAAACCAGTGGCGTCTAACCACAGACGCGAAATCTCTACCTACACATACAGACTGAGTTATATAAGCATGCAGGATCAATCAGGCACGTGCGCACGTTTATACTATTCGTGACGCCATTCGTTGTGGGTGACGCCCACCTTGTCGACCTCAGCTCACAAGCGATGTACGGCGTTTATGCTGTCACTGCCGTGGCCGCAGGGGAGCGTGCAATGAGCGCTATCTTCCCTGGGCCTCTGGCAAGAGTACGTGCGTGCGCCGGATCATTAGGGATCCCCAGTCTTGAGCGACTTCGAGTTACTGGGGCGTGTTCACGCCCCGCCTTGCCTTTCGGCCAAAGTGTTAGTGCACGGTCCCCGAACGAATAGCTTACGACGTGGCAAAGGGGTCATCGAGCCACGATCTCTTCAAGGTGCAGGCCACCAACTCGGAGCTCCAGCTTTCGAAAGTAGTACAGCCGAAAGGGTGAATTCAGGTTTCATGAAATTTGTCAGGAATATTATACATTTGCTTAGATTAGGGTCGAGGTAGTACAATGTGGAAATATAAGTAATTGAGGCTGATTATATTTAAGGTTCGTGGTTTATCCCCTACTGCGAATGTACACTGCCTAACCTGGCTGGCTTGTAGGCAGTATAATAGGTACTATTTTTATTTACTGTGTATATTCTGTTCGCTTCGTCTACTTCGCAACTTCAGTAGCTGGGGTTACGTGGGGTTACGTGGCCATGCATTAAACAATAAATAGAGGCGAAAATAATCAGAAGAGTTGGGCAACTGGGGTTGGCAAGCGATTGGATGGAACGGCAAGGTAAGCAAATTAACCTTAAATATGGCATTCGCCTCTTACATAAGACACGTTAAGACCAGTTGGAGACCACCGCGAGGAATCTCCGTGCACCCTCGACTTAAATACAAAGGCGAAAGGAATTGAATAAAATCATCACAGTATCCCTGAAGTTGTATGTGTTCACAGGTTTTGAACGTACAGTACAGTTAGCTCGCGTATGTCATCCTGGTTCTGAATTTTGGTGTTTTGCATCGTCTGCACACTTTGCCCAATTTGGCTGCTCTAGCATGTAGCGGCTGCTGGTACCTTGGCTATTCTCATAGGCTCATTGTCTCATCATGCTCACACCACATGTGAAGCGTCCTTTGAGGGGGTTGGTTCTTGGATGTTGCCAACTCCAATTTGGAGGTCAATCTCCCAAAATAGGCAGGCAGCTGCAAGCAACACGTTGACTCGACACGGTAATGGCGCGTAAACGTCCCTGGCGCCGTGTACACGACTCATTAGCCTGTTGACATACGAGGAAAACTTCCAGCGCAGAACTCCACATTCACGACTCCGGCGTTTGTTACCTTTGTGAGTTTCTCGCAGGCCTTTGTTGACTAACCGGAGCTACATGAGTCAGTTATGCATTTCTGTTGCGTTGTCTTCCCAATAGAGCTGTAGGAGACAGAAGCGCCTAGAAAATGGGCATGGGGGGGGGAAGCTGGCGAAGAGCAACAACGACCTGTGTGTTGAGCTGCGCTGGTATTCGGTATCAGAGTTTATGAAATGTAGCGCTTTGCTGTCATCTTACAAAACACCTCTCTTCAGCGCAGGTGTGACCTTTCGGCGGTGAACATTTTCAGTTAATGTCTTTGATCTGTTTTTTCCGCGTCTGTCTAACTCTCCTTTCTTTCCTGACAGCACCTGCTTCTTTATAAACCACGGCAACGCTATAAGGCCACGGCCATCGAGCGAAGAGTGGTCTTCCCTTTTTCCTCACCTGCGCCTTGAGGGAAAAGGGAAGGGCGTAAGGGAAGAGGAAAAAGTGAAAGAAAGAGAAACGGGAATAATTTTGACCACCTGGATGTACTTAACATGCATCGGGCAGAACGAGTGAAAGAAGTGGGCTACAGAGTATGAAAGAGCGCTGAACAAGGGTTGAGGGGGAAGGAGCCTCAGTTCGGAAGCCGAGCCAACGTTTCGACAAGGAGACTTTCTTCGTCAGGGCCAGAAAATTAATTCGTCGAGACGAAGGCAAGTCCCCTTGTCGAAACGTTGTCTCGGCTTGTAAACTGAGGCTACCACTCAACCCTTGTTCAGTGCTCTTCAACATGCACTGGTATCACACAGCACATGGGCTCTTTTTGCCTCCAGAGAAACGTAGCTGCCTCCAGTGTCGGAAACTATGCGATATTCACCGTGTCTCTGCAGGGAAGTGACGGCTAAAGCCAAGCTAAGAACATCGAGGACGAAAATTGCTCTCAGATCGCTTCAAGGAAGTGACGCCATACCGAATCGTTTCAACGTTATGGTTTGGAAGTCACGTTCAACATGTGCCATCCCTAACAGATTTTCCTAAAACAATGGGCAACCTCTCGGACGACGCATCGGAGCCTGTATACAGCAGCCGAGGTTGCAGTCCCTCTCACTCTCTCTACACTTTCTGTCCACTCTCTTCATGCCCGCATACCTGACCTCGAGCGTGATGACGGTTTCACTCAGATCACAATAGTTATTGCGCTTTTCTTTCTCCATTACCGCCCACACTCCTGCAGAGATTTTTAACACCGGGAGTGCTACACAGCTGGCGTGCAGGGCCAAGAAGTAAATTCAGTAATTTAGGAAGACGGTGCCTTGCTGGTCAAAGTTATGAGAGCTGCTTCTTGATAATAAATGATCAGCCGAAGCGCGCCGTTATACAAGCAGAACGTTGTTTTTGCCCTGAACTTACTCTGGGCGTCGAGGTTACAATCAGCCTTCATTTAAAGCCGTACTCTCACTTATATCACTGTGCTGAACCTGAGGTTTCGCACCCAATGTAAGATGTTATCGGCCTCATTTCGAGTATGGTAGTCACAAGTTGAAACCATGGTACGAGGGCAAGGGGGAAGGATCAGTAGTTAAAAAAGTTGGTGGATTTTCTCTGAAATTAAGGAGTAGAAAGTAAACTGCCAAAATAAACAAGCTGCTTTATGGACAAGAGCTGCCCTGTCCAGTAGAGGGAGGTACGCCCATCGGCTTAGTCACATCAGAATCGTCAGTATTAATAGCCCGTGCAGTTTATCTTGAATTTTCTAAAGGTAAGACGGCTCATTCGACGTCTTTTGAGGCGCCGCACACCTTCAGTGTAACAGCGATATCTCATTCCAACACTCATTTTCGCGTATTATTGCACAGCATCACGGTCAAAATTTAAAGCAGTCTGAATTAATATTTGAGGGTCACCACGTCACAACCTCATGGCCTTTCCCGGGTAAATCTAGAACCCTTCAATGATCACATCACAGCAGTGATAACCTCATCACACAGCTGCTCATTGGTATACAGAGGAGCGAAATTTCATTATGGCATGTTATAATATAATAAGAAAATTAACTACACAGGAAAGAAATTTGAAAGGGGGGGGGGGGGGGCGATTCGAACCCAGGACCCCTGCGTAACGAGTCAGATACGCTGCCCGTAGGCCATCAGGGCACATTCAGTGATACTGATTGAAGGTGGCCCTTGCGCGCCTTCTCGCGAATCGAAGCATACGTTCCCCTCCTTTGTCAAGGCAGCTTATAGATATTAGAAATAAGAGCGCTTGAACAGTTCCGGCTGCTAGGTCATCATCGGGTTGTCGTACGAAGTGTACCATACGGTGAACAGGGCTTTGCCAGGCGGCCTTCCTTCAACAAATGGAGGTGTGCTTGAGTACAGGACGTTTAACGCCATGGCGTTCTTTTTGATAACGGTTCACTTAGGCATTCCCAAAGTTTTTATGTCATTGCGACAACATTAAGGGGCACGGCCAGCGATATTGCCGACGTTATCCACTAAATTCGCATTGGTCAATTGCAATGTGATGTCGCAACCACATGACCTAGCTCGAGTAATTCAAACACCCCACGATAACCACTAAGTAATACATTAAATGGTGCCACAATACAGTTAACCAGAGATCTACATGGCTGTGAAGTCATTCCAGCACCATTATGCCGTTCCTTGAAGAAATAGAAACAGTTGTGCTAGAAAAATCTTTACCCAGAAAAATGGTCACCCGAATTCGGACCACTACCTCTGGGGTCGTAAGAAGAGAGGGCTACTTTTCGGCTACTGCAAAACCTTCGTTCAATGTGGTAGATTAGGGCCTTTACACAACCACCATAAACCGCATAGTTAAGCTACCACGTTACACTGTCTAGGCTAATTAAGCGTTCTCTGAATTTTTGCAGTTACAATCTAGTCGTTTCTAACTGCTACGATATCATAATATCCAGCGCTTGGCCCAGCCGCGATGACAGCCAGCCTGGGGCAAAACGGGCCCTCCCTTCCTCCCTCCATCTACCATTGCGCAGCGGAAGCTAGAACTGCAACTTTTTGTTATAGTGGAATTACCGGATCCGGAAAGCTGAATGGGCGAAGCTGCTTATCGCAATCTACTAAGTACTAATGCCGCGGCAAAAACAGATCCGCTCCCCATAATTCCCAATTCATGCAGCTTGGACGTTCACGGAACGGGTGCACTAGAAGGCGTCCAGTGTGCGGGCGCCCCCACGTTGGGGCAATTACATCGAGATGTGCTCAGGGGCAATTTCAAGGGGAACAGCGGGTTCGCATACGGGCCCTCGAGTATGGTGAACGCCATATGCCTTCACTCCTATTGGCCTGTCCCGCACGCTGGTCATGTCGCGCCCTCATGCCCGCATTCCTTCTTCTCACGCTCGATTTCGCTCGCGGCAGTCGCATCTTTTGCTTCATCCCTGCGCATAGTTTCAACAGGGTTCATTACAATATCAACTTCGCCGCCTCCTACCCCCCCCCCCCCCCCTTCCCGTAGCTTTATTCGCCTGCGACCGTTTCTAAATGCGCACCGACTGTGCGTCTGAGCAGGCCACTCGTGGTAAGTGCGTGTGAGTGCCTACTCTCGGATGAGGCCCGCTAACGACTCATTTCCGCTGGCACGGGACAGACATGGAGTGGGAGTGCCTCTGGGCAGCTTCACTGCTCGATGCCTCCCTTCTGGATGCTTTGACCGACGCTCGGGCTCATGATGCTGCCTTTGGCTGAACAACCTACGGTGTCGTAGCTACTTCGCAACTTTTTTATTAACATTGTTTTTTGTGTGTGCGTGTGTTGGGGGCTCCCCGCCTTCCTTCCTGAAGTAGCTGCCTGCTCACGACGAGCCTCTGCTTCTGTTCTTCCCGGATGTACCTGATAAAATGAGGCACGGAATTAGCCTCCGTGCCTCGAGCTAGCGGCGAGGTTCCTCGCATACAAGCTTGATTATCGCTATCAAGAGCATTTGCGCATGCGCATGCGTGCAAGAGCGTGCATGCGTATGTGCGTATGTGCGTTCCGTGTAGTCCAATGCTCTGCACTCCTTTTGATTCCCGTCTGTGTATCTATCCTTGTTTTGTTTTTGTTTTTTGGAAATATAACCTCAGACAGTCTCCTTCTTTTACCCCATATTTTCTGGCAAGTCTCGGCCAAAACTTCAGCAGTATCGTATTAGAGGCTGTGTACTCAACACTCGGCAGAACTACCAATACTGAAGAAAAGTGCCAAGTGCAGGATAACCTGTGCATAGAGGATCAGGACTAAGCAAGTTTACAACAGTCTCGGCTATACATAGGCACTATGTATACGCATACTTTGAAAGTAGCTGAAAATAGTGGGGCAATCTGAAAGTTTCGCTCTGGACATCCTCCTTTCCCCATGTTCTCGCTTTCTCCCCCGTATGCACTCCTCTTGTGTGATGATTTAAATATGGGGCTCAGTCGTTACAAAACGTACGTACGCGCTGTATTGTCTGCTATGTATCTCGACGCGTTTTGTTGAGGGCACCTTTATTGCAAAAACGCCCACATTATCAATGTTCGCAGTTCGTTTTCTGAGCTGAAAAACTGCGCATTTGGGCTTAATTCGATGGCGTAGTCGAAATGAACAACCATGGATCGGCAGAATTTTCTTCTGGGCGATGCATCTCATTTTACTCCCAGGACGCCTGCGTTACATCTTGTTTTTTTTTTTTTTGTTTTTAGTTCAAGGACGTTGTCTATTCTGTCATGTATTTAGGATTCGCCCAATTCATGATTTGTTGGGTGATGGTACTATAGAAAAAAGACAAGCCGGTTTGGTCCTCCGGAGGGCTCTATGAGTTACGGTTTACCGCCACTGCCAAGGCGCTCCTTAGAAGCAAAGGAAACAGGCGCTTTCCTTTCTTTCTGCACACAAGTAAACAAACGGACTACACGAGCGTGTTGCGTGCTCCTCTTCCTCGTTCAGCAATCACTAGTATGCACCCGTAGGCTACTGAATTGCCGAAATTGAGGGCGAGAAAACGCACCAGAATCATCGGACACTGGTCTTGACCGAACAGATAAAGCAGAGCGAGAGGACTACAGATGACTAAATACTGCTGCCTCCATGCTTTGCTGTCGCCATCTTTCCTCGGCAGCGGCCAAAACAAGCAAAACCACCAAGGTCGTCGGTCACGTCAACAGTCAACACTTTTTTTTAAAAAAAGGGCCCCATAAACACCTGAACGGGGGCAAAGCGTCCGTGTTCTGTTTCAATTTGTGCAGCCACGTTGCCGCATTAAGAACGCCCGCACGTTGTGTACACTACCGAGACCTTGGGACTCGCGGCTTGTACCTCAGGGGATGTTCAAATGCATAATCAAGACCTCCACAACATAACCCCCGATAACGATGAATGGTGAAGAATAGTGCTATTTGCGATGATACCGTGACAATCACATTTCATGTCGGATTTTGCTTATTTCGACGTAGCAAGTTCTTCCCAAGAACCAAACGTACAGTTCTGTGCTCGGTGAATGGTATGATGAGATCTCAGCAACGTGAATTTCTGCAGTTGACTGCTCACTACTTTTTTTTTTTTTTTGTTTTAAGGATGGTTTGCTTCACAGACTTTTGTCGATCTGTCAGCCACATGTAGTGCGGCGACTGTCAGTGGCGTCAAGCTGCTTTCTTCTGGAAGTGTCTCTGTGCTCCAGTTGCTAATTCCTCGAACATTATTATTGTTCTTTTTTTTTTTTTTTTGTTCAGTTAGGTTCGTTTACAGTCCCGCTATCACCAGATGTGGTGATGTCGACGAGCACCACTCACTGTGTTTTCATACAATAGGTAATGATTGAGTTGTTACTTTTAGCTGTTTAGAAGGTAGGAGGAGGGGACGCAGATACAGAGATTCGGTGCAAACTCTGACCTCTTTCCTCTCTGGGCGTATTTCAATCCACACGGAACCCATAGCGAGGGAAACTATGCTGCATGAAAAGTAGGTCGTTTGCTCACCGTTCCTTTCTTTAAGCTCGATGTCGGCAAGTAACTTGGCTGACGCTCTAAACGACTTTTTAAATACACCCTGCCGTGATGTGTTAATCATTAGGTAATCACTTTCCAATACACGCTGATTCCTTTTTTTTTTCTCTCTTGAAAGGGGAGGGGGGGGGGGGGGGGCGATTGCGGGGATCCATTACAGCATTTCAGCCGTTGTTTTTTATTACCACGTCATTAATATGTACGCAAATCCCCATAGACGCAAGCTGCTACGCCTACATCTTTCAGAGCACTTCTAAGGGTTCAGTCTTCAGTGTTTTCGGTTTATTGACCTGAACGCTCCACTAATGGGTAATGCCTCAAAGCTTAGCACTAATGCTCTGCAGCGTTGCAGCGCATGGCATCGTTAATAATGTATGCCCACCAAACAGCCCGTTTTCTTCTTAACGAGAATATCCGGTGCATTTCGCTCGTAACTTCGCGGACGTCGGCAGTATGTGTAGGAGGTGGCTTGCCAAAACTGAGAACAGTTGTACTGTGAAGGAACAGCGTAATTGACGGGACACAAGAAAACGAAGAAGGACACACACACTGGCTCTGACTATCAACTCTGTTGATCGTCAACACTATCAACAGTGTTGATAGTCAGGGCCTGTGTGTGTCCTTCCTCGATTTCTTGTGTCCCGTCCATTGCGCTGTTTCTTCACAATGCAGAACAAACTAGACCGACAACCCGCTCTTACAAACAGTTGTATAATGAGGGCAGCTCAAGGCGTCGTTCTGCGTTAAGAGCAAGTGTGATCAGTTCTCTATTCAGTACCTTGTAGACTGGTTTGTTTTAAATTTTCCGTGTTTAGATATCTATTTGGGCGTACCGTTCGCTCGTTGTGCGCAATATTTCGTCTCAGTTCCTAACTCTGGAGCGACCTGCTCGCCATTACTTTAGCTTTATTTTGAATTTAAAGCAAACATTATACTGAGTAATTTAGTGGTCTCCGTGAATTTTCTATTTAGATGCTCGCGTGTGCAGGTCAATCTATTTTGCTAACTCCTGATTAAAACCACGAAACTACCTCCGTCAGGTCGTCCTCACGAAGTTTTAACTTTTAAGCTAAGACATTGATAGTGGCTCCGCCGGGTTGTTGCAGTGGTTACGGCGCTCGACTACTGTGCCCAAGGACGCGGGATCGAACCCCGGCCTCGGCGGCCGCTTTTCGATGGAGGCGAAAAGCAAGGCGCCCGTGTGCTGTGCGATGTCAATGCACGTTAAAAAACCCCAGGTGGTCGAAATTTCCGGAGTCCTCCACTACGGCGTCTCTCATAGCCTGAGTCGCTTTGGGACGTTAAGCCCCACATACCAAACCAACCAAACATTGATAGTGAAGTGTTTTCTAGACGATGCCTCGTGAAAAAGGTTAGAAAGGTAGTCGTGATAGTGAGCCAGTTATTACAATGAACCTCGCAGTTACACTGCTGCCATCACTGAAAATTATTAGCCGGAGTTGCGTGGGGTAAGGACTTCTGTCATTTACTTCTTCGTAATTTCAGGAATTCTTATTTTACCCAACTTATAAGTATCTTGACTTGCTGAGGTATGAGCGTGCAGCAATGTGGTATTGAAGGCAATTTTACTGGGTATCATAAGTCTCATTGTTGGAATGTTTGGTCTGTTGAACTGCAAGGTGTTAGAAGAGCTGCATTAAAACCTGGCAGAAAAATTACAAAAGCGTAGAAATTGTACAGGTCTTCTGAATTCCCTTCTCGATGAGCAGAAATGAGGGAGGGTGGTGCCTTTTTAGCAGCAGCATATACAGTAGTGAACGATAAATTTCGGTAGTTTCATTTTCTGGTACAAATTCGAAATGTTCTGAAAATTTGATGTTCTTTTCACATTTTGGTGCAATATTGCCGCCGTTTTCAGTCAGGGTTGCTGGGGCGTAGCTGCCTCACTCGACTTCTGTACCCAAGAACGCGGGATCGAATCAGCGGCTCTTTTCGTTGGAGCCGGAAAGCTAGGCGCCCCTGTGCTGTGCGATGTCAGTGCACATTAAATAACCCCAAGTGGTCGAAATTGCCGAATACCTCCACTACAGTGTCTCTAATAGCCTTAGTCGCTTTGAGACGTTAAACCCTTTAAGCATGAAGACACGAACTTAAATTAGCCACCTGCATTGAATTGAAGGCATGACGAGCAAAATATTCTATCAGGTGGAAGGCTTATTTTACCTGTAGGCACGCAAACATATGGGCTCTGGGTGAGCGTTTCCACTGAAGACGACCTGAAGCACTCTTCTAGGCTTATATGAGAAATTGCTACAAAAGGACTGTTGAACTTATCCAAGCTCGCCCGCTCAGATGGCTGAGAGAAAAAAGCCAACAGAGACCTGGAAAAGTTTCGTTAGCTGCTCGCAGAATGGGAAACAAAGACTAGACGTTCACTAACATCATCTTCTAATGCATGCCTTGGCAGTCAAGCAGTGATTAATAGAAGATGCTTGTGTGCAAAGTACTGGCGTCGTTAATTTACTGTGAAAATTTGTATTTAAAATTGGTGCTTTATTTTGCAATAAGAACGCATAATACATTCGCCATCTTCACGAAGGGTGAAGAGCCTTTTTTGGAATAAATTTGCAGTAAGAATAAATTGTAGCCTAATGTGGCAATAAATTTTGCTTATTATTATGTAAAACTTGCGTCATTTTCTTCCCTTCATGCTTCTGTACATTTTAATGCGGGGATGAGAAATGAAATATGAAAGACGACAGAATTATATAAAACTTAAATTAATCATCTAACTAAAGCAATGTTACATCAATGGTTTAGCAAACCAGATGCGTTGATATTCTTAAAATCGTCGAAAATTTCTGTGCTTTTTTATTGTCTGTTCGTTTTGCGATTAAAGATTTCAGTGACATTTGCGTGCCTGTTCCTTGCATTTCTTTTTTTTTTTACATATTATCTACGTTAATTATAAATAAATTCTTGTAGTGAAATTTCGCCAAAATAAACGAGTCGTTAGTGCCAGGTCTGCAGCTTTTCTGGCCTTATGTCTGAAGCTACAAATAAACTTCACTTGAAATAAACGTGGAAACTTCCAGCTTAATTTCAGTCCGGCAGATCATTGTTTTATACTCCCTTGGCCATTAACTCACTTGCTTGTGCAGCATCTACCTGCGTGCTGGACGCCAACTTTTCTTTATTTGTTGATCCTTGCCTGCTTTAAGCAAGTGTTCTTCCCAGAACATGCATAAGTCTGTGACCGCTGTTTCACAGCTGTAGTAAACACATTATCTTGTTTAGGTATGCTAGTAAGAATCTATACGAGAGCCAGCTTTTGTTCTCTAAACGGTACAGCAAGGCTGTACATTGTGCCGATGCGGCTTCGATTGATGACATCCGTGCACTCACTGCGCCTTCTGTACATAAGTTTGCACAGAGGGCGTTGAGCAATCTGGTCTTCATGCTGTCAGGGTTAAAATTACCTAACATTGCACTAGCACGCTTTGACTATAAGCATTCTTGGTTCACCGGCTAATATAAAAGCGGGTTTCGTGTTCGACGGCTCCACAAAGACTGTGCTGAAAACAGATGCACATCCTGGAAATTGGAGGAACAATATCGCACCATGTTTTCACGCAGACACTGTGTGAAACTCGAGTTCTCGCTCAGACCTGACAGTTCGTTTCCCACAGCCAATCCCAGCGCTTCAACACGAACTGTGCGCCGAGCGTAATTGCGCCGGATTCTCGCTCGCGCTGATCAAGCCATTCGCGCAAATTGATCGCCACTGCACGCGCGACATCGATCCAGGATGGAGGGGAGCTTTAATAAACGACCGTGGTGTCTGCGGCTTCGCTTCGTGCTTAACGGTTTATTTTCCTGTAGTATTTTGTTTTCTTTTGCTAAGCCTGGAGCTAGAGCGTATACACACCGGTCCGATAGCTGCGATGATAGACGCTTTCCGAGCAGTGTTGGCGTTCCTGCCGTCAGTGCGGCCACCGAAACTTTCTGTATCTGCATATTCCTGTACGGATACGTCTAATTCAGCTCGCAAAAAGTATACGTTTTGGCGGCTAAGAAACTTACATTTTTTTTCTTATGGTAGTTCTTTCAGGTGTCATTTTATGCGGTGCGAAAACATCTAAAGCTTATTTTAGCTTGATTCAGGCCTTATAGGGTATAATCAACGAGATCATGTACGAATGATCCAGACGCCGCCCTATTCCCGTCTTTCGAAGATGAAACAAAAAAAAACGCCTAGTGCCTTTCCCTTTTCCTGCTCCTGCAAGCGGCATGCGGTGTATTTGCCACTCAGCCTTCCTTAATTGCATTTAATCTGCCACCCGCATCGTGGCCATCCGCGCGGTCTGTACTGCGAACGCGATGTAAAGGCGCCGACTCCAGGGAGCCAACACGGACCGGCACGAGTGAAAAGTTCGATACTCCCTAATTGAATAGGAAAAAAAAGGAGTCTAAATTCACCTTTTTAAACCTAGCTCCTTTTCTACGTCGCGCGAGCGTTGGGAAACGAGGGAGCGGGGGCGGGCGATTTGATCTGCCTGGAAAGTGATGGGGCACCCCTCGCGAGACAAATGGCGTGCCACGCCAAGAGAGTTCCGCGCACAGCGAGCTGGCCGACGGACGCTTTCCGCACAAAGCCGCGCGATTAATTTTTGAGCACTGGAAGACGGCAGTGCAGAGAAGAAAAACGGCCTGGCAAATGAAAGAAGTGGTGCGCGGAGAGCCGATGCCGGGGAGAAGGAGCGGCCGAAGGGCGAGCCCCATCTACTATACACTCTGCGCTCAACAAAGCAGCGGGCGCGGTATGCACAGGAGTTGCAAGTGCGTGCGCTCCCGGCCGATTGAAAGAAAGCGCAGGGTTTAAGCGTTTCCGCGGGCGCTGTTTAATCTCGGCTCGTCCTCTCACACTGTGTTGGGCTAGAGAGCGGAAGATATGGAGAGAGAAAAGGGAGGAAGAAAAGAGGCGGAAGAGACCCGTTAGGGGCGTGCTTTAACGAAGAGCGGGTGACAGGAAACGACTGCAATGAATGTAGGCAGCGCCGGCATTGATGGATGGCTGGCGCACGCGGACTGGATAACATTGAATTTGGCGCATGCATAACGCGACCGCGGGAGAAGGCGTCGATTCTCTTGAGAAACGCGTGGGCTCATGAAGAACGATGCTAGAGGATTTCTACTTTAAATGCATATATATATATATATATATATATATATATATATATATATATATATATATATATATATATATATATATATATATATATATATATATATATATATATATATAGAGAGAGAGAGAGAGAGAGAGAGAGAGCAGTGTTTGTCCTCTGCTAACGACATACTCAACAAGAATGAATCAGGAGTGCGAAGAGATAACAATTTAATTGACGCTTCGCCACTGGAACAGCCCTTCGACAGAAAAAGAAGCAAAACAACAAACAGTGTCACATATATAGGATGGTGAAGTCTGTACGTAAGTGGACGAAGAGTGCAACCTTAGGACAGCATAAACTCAATCCTAGTAGTAATTTTCGATGACGAATGAAAAATGTGGAGCAGAAATAACGTTATACAAAAAGTCAAAAAGCGCATATACCCTCAAGAAGACACGTGGCGAAACAGCAAAATAGCTTGCAATGGCGCAAAAGAGGCAACGATTATACGTATTAAATGTCGAGCAGTATTTTTTTTTTTCTTTTGCTTGTTTAGAATGCGGAGAGTTTAAAGCAATAAGAAAGCAAAGCTCCGTGGCTAAACGCAGGCGTCGCACAGGGCGATCTGGAGCGTGCACTCAGCGATTATATAAATGCATGAAAATAAAATGCATATAAGGAGGAAATTATATAATGTGGTAGGGAATGTTTTAAAATTGTTAAAAAATAAATATTACAAATGCAATTACACTTTATGGAAGCATATATTGCACACGCTGGAATGCACAGTCTCTATGCGGTTCAACAAAAGCACCATTCGCGTCCCCACTTATATTTCCCATCTCGATCGCGGCTATGTTTTCTCCTCATATTACTTGGTGATGCTCCTACCGCTGACAAAGTATGCCAAATTCAAAAACTTACTCGCTCACATCTCTATCGGTCTCAGTGCATGTTTGGGTTCTAATAAAAAAAAAACAAAAAAAAAAGATTCCATTAACTTATACTATTCCTGCTTCCTTTCCGAAAAATAAATGTATGAAGCTTATACATGAAGGCTTTACATATTATATATACGCTGCCTGCGGCTGCTCCTACATACCGCCTTTTCATAGCTATCTTTTTTTTTTTTTCGTGTGCCGTAATAAACAAACGTCGATGTGCAAAGTCCAATTGCCTTCGTGGGAACGGTGACCGGAACCAAATTTAAATTGGTTTTTGTAGAATTACTTGAATACGGGGAAATCTCATTTTATTGTGCTAACAGCCTCCGGAGTTGGCGGAAAAAGATAACTAAACAAACGAATATATGCGAGGCACGAGGCATAAACGCGTGGTATCATTTTGCGTCCCTAATATCTAAGACACGTGTAGCTTGGCTCGCTCTTGTCGTACGTATACGGCCTCATATTCCCTGTTTTTTTCTTTCTTTTCTTGAGCATTCGACGCGCACTAATAATTTTAGAGAAACGCGGCAGAGGAAATTTTTGGCCATTTGTTTCTATATATATATATTTGTGAAGGAAAGAAGCCAACAGTCGGCGAGGCCAAGGAAAGCGTTGGGGATGGTACTTTTATGTATTTTTTTTTATGTTTGCTTAGATAATCACAGAAATTAATAATGTAATCTGTTCAGGGGAAAGATAATTAAACACAAAGTAGAAGAAAAAAAATACATAAAAGTACCATCCCCAACGCTTTCCTTGGCCTCGCCGACTGTTGGCTTCTTTCCTTCATGTATTATAACGAGCACCCTCATTTTCCCCTATATATATATATATATTGTTAAGCCGTAGAATATGCTTCAGTGAGCAGTAGGTTTGTGCCATCTATGCATTGTACGCGGTTCCGCGCGCGTGTTTAGGCACAGGGCAAACGTGAAGCAAGTAAGAATGTTGCAAGTGGCGAATATGTCTTAAGGCAAAAAAACATTGGAAAGGGATATGCAGATAGATATACCAGAAGTATCAGCTAAACGTAACACATCCTTAAAAATATGTGGAATGTCATAGTTCTGTAAAACCAAACAGAAGGCTCTTGTGAGTCGTGGGGCCTTAATCCATAGCTATTTCCTTTCGCAAAATTTGCATAATAATGTCGAGACTGATTCGATTTCTTTTTAATTATTGGCTTGAAGAAGAAAGTGCCAAGTCAATATTGATAGTCGTCTTAGGAAAGAGTTAGCTGCAATGCGTGCACCAACGTAATATTTGTGCACATTTATTCACTGGCCTTCGGGAAAGCTGCCACGTGACCAATTGCTGGTTTCTGTGCACGCGCAAAGGTCAGTCGGGGATAGAGCTCCAGATAAAAGCGGATTTTACTTTCTGAGATGCGTATCAAGAAGTTTAAGTGACACTGCTGAGAGTTCTTCTTCTTCTTTGCTTCTTTACTGTGTGCGGTATATTTTAAGGCAGGTGAAAAAAAAAATAAAAAGCTACTCTCTACCAAACGAGTAGCTTGGTGCAAAATGGTTTCTACCTTCTTGACACTTTATTCCTGAATCCAGTCACTCAGAAATTAGCGAATCGGTCTTCAATAAAAATAAAGCTTTGATAAACTAAGAGAAACACTGCGGACCAATCTGAGAAGCTGTGAGTAAGTTTCCTTCAGCTACGGCATGTTGTCATTTTTTAATATCTTGAAGAAGACATCTCGAGCTAGTTGGTCAGAGCTTAGCTGATAACGTCAATGGCAGACATCATTTGGCAAGCATACGCACGCGATACGTTTCATGCTTTGGTGAAGAGAACACGCAGAGTACATTTCTGAGAACCGGGGCCTGAAGTGTGTGCCACAGCCATAAGCTTGTCTTCAACCAAAAATGGCCTTCAGTGGTTCATTGAACAAACGTATGCATCATTTCGGTGTGATCAGCCTTGGCTGATGCATGGTTGGAAGGTATGGCAAAGACTATCTTTTAGCGATAAGTGTTCCGCAGAAAGCATATACCATATAGAGTGGTTTGGTTTATGAGTGCTAACGTACCAAAGTACCTCATGTTATGAGGGAAGCCATACTAGAGGACTCTAAATAATCTCGACCACCATGGAGTTCTTGCGCTCACACCACACGGTAGGCAGCATCTTGGCGAAGGATAAAATGGTATATTTCCATTCAAGTTTAACATGTATATCCATCCTGTTTTTAAAACTAGTATCATGACATCGCTATGAACGCCCTCTGTGAACCCATGCCACGTCACGGAAGAAACCAATGTTTACCGCCTGGGGCCTCAGAATGCTTTGGTCGAAAAGCACCAATGTGCTGCCTAGGTATTTAAAATCCTCCTTAGAATGCTTGCTGAACTATTCGCGCACCCCATTAAATTTCTTAACAGGTTGGTCTTTACTAGCAGCCGTGACCAGAAGTGGTTATGAGTTTTCGCGTAAAATTTGCGACCCTTCGGCATTGTCACCTTCTGCGACCCTTTTACCTTCCTTTATCTTCCCTCCACACAGCTCATACTAATCTTGCTGCCTCTCCCCGAAATAAACGTTTCTCTTTTTGCAACTGAAGGTTTGAACAGCGGGGTATAGACCTCGAAGGATCTTTAATTTTGTCGACCGCAACGCATTTACGGTAAAGAAAATGTCCCGCGAGCAAAAAGGACGAATTTTTCCGCCATGTTTGTTCTGTTTCCCCATCGTCCTTTTTAGGCCAGGCAACCGGGAATTTTGAATGGTTAACACCATTTACCTTTCTTCTCCCTTCGTTCTATCTTAATCGAATCACTAATTGCTGCACATATAAACCTCTGGGTTTGCACTCCGCCCATCCAGGACCCTTGCTATTTTGTTTTGTGTCAAGAGACCCCCCCCCCCCCCCCCCCCCCCCTTCTTGCATTCTTTCTAGCGTACTTCCGACGGAGCCACTTATGAAGACATCTTCAGCTAGGCGAAAGGCACGAACTCTTCTTTATCCTTTACTTTTCCTTACTGCAGCCGTAGCGAACGAAGTACATTCTCTTGAGCAGTTATTATTGAGCAAGAAAGGCTCAAGCCCTCCCACCTCGACGTAGGGGGCGCCATTCGAGTGAGTACATGGGCCCTGACTTGCAGTCATAAATAATGCATTCTTGTGCCCTCAGCCCTATTTTTGTATGCACTGCCCCCCGGGGAGTATATCCAACACTGAAGCACTTTCTCTTTACTCCCTTTTACTATTTTCTCTTTACTAGCAACCACAGTGTGAGATCTGGAGGCAGGGCAGATAACGGAGAGCCGACGGTGATGGCGAAATTCCGGCGCTTCGCCTCAGGCTTCTTTATGCATCAGTGAATCATGATCAGAACTTCAGCCAGTTGTGTAGTTGTTCCTTAAGCGGTCTTGTTATTCGTATGACTTCCAGAGGCACTTAACCTTTCTCAAACCGCTCTTCATGACGCCTGCGGCAGGGTTCATCGACGATTAGACGCTTATTGTGCCTTCAGGAAGCGTACTTTGGCCACTTTAGTCTTGGTCTATTAACCATACCGTCAACGTCTCTGGATACGCCAGGAACTCACATCCTTTTTCCCCTACTTATCGTAAAATTTTAACACACTCACTGTACCGTAAATGCTTTACTATACCTTCTCCCGTGATACTCCTCATGCCCTGTCATAACTTTTTTGCTGTACGTATACACTGTCTCTTTTACTCTTCTGTCGCTTTTTAATGCATTTTCTACCCACTCCCTCATTATAGCCGCCACCCTCCCCCCTCCCCCTTGCATAACTGCCAAGATTCTTTGCCTAAAAGGGATAAGCTCAGTTTGGAGTGGTAGGCGAAGCATATGTTGAACATCTGATTAATGTTCGGACATTTAGCTTCTCACTGCTATTGTTTGAAATTGTCGATTTAGGTACACGGTCGTCCACTTTTAAGTTGAACACACGAACGCGTGCTAACAATGCTAACACATGGGCAAGTTGGTTGATCATAATGGGAATTTATGATCTACTTGATAGACAGGGGTCAGGTGAAGGACAACACACGACACAAGTGCAAACTTACAACTATTTATTCTTATAGACAAAACACGTACAGTCTTTGTCAAAAATGCTTCTGAGTCACTTCCTGCGGATTGTAATGGATTTCCTGCGTTTCAGAATCTCTTGGTAGTAAGATGTTTTGCCCTACCCTCTTCAATGGGAAGGACCTCCACTAATGCTAAAGTTAGCGCCACTACATGGCTCAAAAGCGGACCCCCTGGGCTGTACACTTTTGACAAAGGCAGTACATATATACATATAGCATATATAACATATACATATATACATATAGCATCATGTGGCTAGATACCTGCAGGTGCAACTATCTAAGTTGACTTGTGATGACCTATACATGGTGCAAGGTTTCGAAGAGGTCATCAGCTTCCTGAGAAAATGCCAACCTGTGACGTGTATGTCAGTGGACGTGAAAGAGATGTTCTATTCAGTTCCTCAAGACGGCGCGATATCAGCAGTTGAATAATGTATTTACAGCTACTGTTCAACGAAGTTCCAGAATGAGTGCGGGACGAGCGTCAGCGGCTTCATGGAACTACTGTGGGTGTATCTAATATCCCTGTATGGGCAGTACGAAGGGAAAGTATACGCGCAGCGAGGAGGCATTTGTATCGGGTCGTGCCTAGCTCCTGCCCCTTCGAACTTTTACATGGCAAAGGAAGGCCGCAGCCTTAAACCTGAGCTCGATAACAGGGATGCTTTAGCATACTTTTGATACGTAGATGATTATTTGCTATGTTTTAGTAAGGAAAAAGCTGGTGCAGTCGACGCGGATTCGATGGTCGCGCTTTTGAATTGCATGTTCAATGGGCTTGATTTCACCTACGAACTACCTGATAAAGTGAGGATACGGTTCCTCAACCTACAAATACAGGAGATCCCCATGCACACATGCTGGTGGTATCATACCAAAAACGAAAAAAACCTCATGAGATTCGATTCCAGCCAGTCCAAACTTGTTAACAGGAGCGTTGCCCACTCGCGCATGTTGCAGAGCATTAAGAATTCTTGCGATCACAAAATGATAGAGAGCATCTGCGTGCAAGTAACCCGGCTGAAAGCCAGTGGTTGTCTCGATAGTGTGATCGCGTCTGTGGCAGAAAAGCTGCTAAAAACTATGACGAGGAAAACGCCGGAGCAGAGGGAAGAGGGCAGCAGAGAGCGCTGTGTTGTAATCCCGTATATCCATAAAGTGTCACATGGTTTAAAAAAGGTGGCAAAGAAACATAATGTCAAGGTAATATTTAAGGCACCAAAAAGTTGATAAGCCTCTAACACAGTAAACGAGCATGACAAGCGGGGCAAAAGGAAAGAATGTGAAATTGCTCATTAGGGAAGGTTCATTCCTTGTCAGAAAGAAGTCATTTATAAGATCCCGATTTCGTGCGGAAATGACTGTGGGAAAATCAGCCACCCGGGGAATCTTGCGCAACATTGTTTGAGGTATAAAACTGGCTGCAAACCGTTATTTCACAGGACTGAAACTGTAGGCAAACAAAAAGAAAGAATCGAAAGGGAAATCGTAGAAGCCTTTTCAGTTGAGTCAGCAGAAAAAGATACATGTGTTAGTACATCATCTGTGGCTCTCACAAAGGAGGAGCTAGATATGAAAGCTATGCGCATGCGTAGTTGTAGTCGACGAAATAAAGTGCGTGATCACGCGCATGAATGACGCTGTATATGCGGTCTGACAAGAATGCGATATGTATATATGTGCGTGTTTTGTCGATGACAATAAACAGTTGTAAGTTAGCGCTTGTGTCGTACGCTGTCCTTCACCTGTCCCCTGTCTAGCAAGTAACGCATAAATCCCCATTACGAGCACGTGGCCGCTTTCTTCTGCGCCCGATGCGTCCATATCGCTTGCGCATTGAAGTGAAATGACATCCCGTGCGAAACTCCACGTTTATGTATCCATGCCTGCTGCATTTTATTTCGATGTGCGGCCGTGTCGGACGCAACACCCTTTAGAAGAGAGCAAACTACCTCTTCGCATGTTTACGCTGACAGCGGACAACTCTTTACATTCGATCACGGTAATCCAAAAATTAAAGGGGAGTTTGTGTTGTTACTATCGAGACGAACATTTCAGAAGAGGCCGATGGCAATAACCACGGCGCGACCAGTTCTAGCGCTGCGCCTTGGTCACTTCATGTTCGCTGCTGAAAGGCTGTACTCTTCCGGTATCCTGGAGTTCCTACAGATTGAGGAGCTGGCGTTGTGCTGCAACTGGCGATGCAATTAATACACTTCAGGTGTTTCCTTATTCCACAACACTACTCTATATTTCACAATGAAATATTGGAACATCTTGCGCGTCTCAGAAAGTGGGAGATGTTGAGCGTAGCTGTTCCAAAAATGGTTGCCTGTCCTACGAGTTCGTACGAAGTCACCCTAAGGCTCTATCATTGGCTTCCTCGCTTACGATAAGCGCAATCTCTATTTTAGTACGGATCGACGAGTAAGTGCATTTTTGAAGAAGGGAAATAGAGCTAGAGTTTCATTAAAGGCATGTGATCCTCAAGTCACACTTATGCATGCTGCTCGCTTCAAGGTCGCGAAGACGGTCCCTTCTGTGATTACCTGCACCAGGTATAAGCTCTACGTATAACGGCACCCTATAAGTGTAGACAGTATGTGTCACAATGGCTGCTCACCCTCGAGTCACACTTGATTCGTTCTGTAAAGCGGATTCAAGACAGACATCGATAAGTGCAAAAAAAAAAAATACATCAATGATCGTTTCGAGCGAGAATTTCTCCAGAAAAAAAACAAAACAACAAAAGGCCTATACCTTTACCAGCAACCCCAGCAATCAAAAAAACGTCGCAGGCTCATTCTGAAGTCGCAGTTGGTGATTTCGCAACTTTTCCTCGTAACGAAGTCCTCCAGTGATGTCATTCAGTCTGACATCTCTAAATTTTATCCCGCACTTCGAACGAGCTCATCAGCTCTTTTCGCCCTTTTCTATGTGCAGCACACAGTCCTCAGAAAACTCTCGACTTTTACTGATGGGTCTGAAAACAAGGAATGCTCCTACACAGTGACTGTGAAGCCTAGCAGAGCGGGGAAAAGAAATTCCCTGTATTGCTTTTGAACCTCATCGTCTATAATGGAGACGCGCGTGTAGATAGGCAAGATGTGTCTCTTGTTGTGTTCAAATAACTGATTCCCGCTTACCGCAATCCATTATTGGCCGCAACATGTAAAAGCCATCTGCACTGCGGGTAAATTTAGGACACTTTCAAAATTAGAACTAGGAGACTGCGCCCGTAAAGAATTTTTATTTTTCGCCCAAGGATGCGCCCGCTTCGGGAAGCCCTATGACGGAGGAGCGCATCACTACCCGACGGAAAGCCGAAAACGAAAGTTCAAGAGCTGTACTGCTATTTTCATGTCCACTCGCTTCATCTCTATATATCGCCGGGAAGTTTTGTTCAAGAAGTTCTGAGATAAATTACTGACAAAATAGTTCCGCTATTACGCACGCCCGCGGCAGCGTTTTATGGTCTGGGTTATTAGAGTTAGTATATATCGAGACAAAAGTGCATTGCTTCGGTTTCTGTGGCGCTTGTTTGGCTTCCTACTTACCAGACGATTTTTTGAAGCTGAAACCGCATTGTAAAGTAATATTGCATTACGCTCATTATTTACGCTGTTTTAACTCATACTTGTGCTTTCTGTGTTTTTCGCTGCATTACTTTCTAAATGTACGCCGTTGGTGCTCTGTGCACAGTGGTTTCAATAACACGTGCTAAATTTAGTTCCTTTATGAAATATTTGCTCCGGTCTTTAGTTTATTCCATGATATATAAGACGACGTATATTTCTTCCACGTATATTCTTGATGTAATCCTACGCTTCGCTGTTACGGTGATATGCCGGAACAAGTAAACTGGGGATGTGATTGCTGTCTCTTTGATTCATAGTTGCACCCAGCACCCAGCTAGAGCTCTGTGATCCCAGTCGAAATGCAAGCACTCGGGGTTAATTGAAATAAAATCGTTCTCAAATGAGTAAAAGCGCTTAGCTCATTGTTTTCAGGCAGAGCTCGAAACAAGTAATGGACACTCGTTGTTCTCATTAATACGAAGCGTAATTTATCGAAATAAAAGTTAACGGCAGCAAATAAGTAAAAGGCACACGCAGCAGCGAACGGCGGTGGCAGGAGCGCGCGCAGCTATCGGAGAACACGCACTGTCGCCCCCACGGAGGAAGAGGGGGCTGAGCTGGGGGGGGGGGGGGGGGGGGGGGGCTGAGAGTAAGGCGGAGCTGATTACGAGGCACAACGCCGACGGCGACGCGATCGAAACCTAGGAACTGGCGCCAAAGAGCAGCGCTCTAAAAGCTTTTTGCAAACCATGCTAATATTTGAAAATAATGTTGTGATCGAGATATTTAATGAGTGTGTGGAGGTCGCCGTACAGAGTAACTGCGTCCACATTTATTGAAGGGAAGTAGGAGGAGTGGCGGCGGCATGCAGCGTCCGGCCGAGGCGAAAGTTCCAGAGCGTTCTGAAGCTCTCATACCTTCGCTGTGCCCTTTGGAGTACGCGGCCGATGCTGCCACCGCGCGTCACTACAGTGCTCCCCCTAGACTGTCATTCGATAAATGAAATGCAAGAAAGGAGGGCGAGGAACAAAGGAAAAACAATTAATAGATATGCAAAATGGTTCCGGTAAGTTCAATTCAGGTCTGAATTCCGTGAAGAGCCGTCAGGTGGGACAAGTAATGTCAGGTGGTCGAGGCTGGCTTCTGTGCAACGGGCGAGCGGTGTCATTAGGTAAACGCGCAGAGGAAAGTGAGTACCATGAAGAGCCACCCGGGAATGGGGTGTGCGCTATTCGCGAACGCGTCGAGGGACAAGCTTGAGGACCTGTCATTTAGTTAGCAGGAAAATTCCATGGTGACAAGTGCAGCTCCATTGGGATTTGCGGCCGACATCAGACGTGTGACGCCCCCGTCTGGTGCAGCCGATGATATCACGGACGGCTGGCGCAGCCAGAGATACGGAAGCAATGCTTCGGACGCTGGTCCACCTAGTTGTAGCCACGCACTACTGTTTTGCTTCAAATTATAAGGAATATTTGTTCCGCGCCCGTCTGCGCGCTAAGCACCGTTCGGTCGGTCATATTCTCAGGAATTTCATGCACCGTTATTTCCTAGAATCACCTAAGAAATCATTTTTCTGCCCCTCGAACGATTACAGAACTGACTTACTTAAATCAAAGAGCTTGCAGAAACGATGCCTCTTCGCAAGCTGGGTTCCTCACGTAATTTGGTACGCCTGTCGTTAGTGGCCTTCACACACGTTCAGGCAAACCAGGTTTCTTTCTAACGTTTTGCGAACACCTTCCTGCGTATCGAAGCTTTACATATAGTTGCGCACGAGCTGCTAGGACTCAGAAGGCAGGATTTTCACTTGAATGAAACGTGCCTTCAAGACACCTCTTCAAAAAAAAAGAAAAAAGAAAACGCTTAAGCAATCAGCTTTAGTAGACGCACTCTATGAAAGTCTAACTGGGCCAGTATTTTAAGGGGCGTGACTGTGGGAACTTAGAAGAAAAAGGGCAAATGCAAAGTCTTCCGGCCTGTGTATTTCTTTTTCATGAAGCTCCTTGTGCCCGGAAAGGGAACAGCCTTCGGCAGTATGAGAGCTAAAATATGGAGCATTTTTTCTGTTTTTATCGAACTTGGCGATTAAAAAAGTACCGCTACCTTTGAGTAGCCAATATGTGGCCACGATTTCGAAGCGCCAGTCTGTAAGAATCCGTTCGCTTCGTGCAAGCAAAACTCTCTGCAGAACACTCAACAGAGTATACCGCATTATGCACGGCGGTTATGGGATCCTATTTTTCTATCTTCGTGGTAGAAATCCCACTGCACTGAGAACAAAAAACACTGCCTTATAAGATCTCTGCTTCCGAATTCGCGGACGCTTAAAAGGCGTAAATTAGCATAGACGTCGTAGCAAATGCCTTGAATGTCTGCGAAATGTCCTTCCGGGTTCTACATTTTTATTTATCGCTGCGATGCTGAGCCCCTCCTCTCGAGCTTCATGCAGTTTATATACAGTAGTAATGTAGGCGAGCCCTTTTTACTTTTATCGTTATTGTTATTGTTAGTGATATTCCTATTCATGCTTTCAGCACCAGTTTATCTGTTTGGCCGATCTCAACTTTCTTGGGAAATTTGAAATGGAATTTGATATCCAAGGACTTGCCATTCACGATTTTTTTTTTTTCGTGATTGCGACCTAGTTTTGGGTGTTTATCTTGTGCAATGACTTGCCATTCACGATTTTTTTTTTTCGTGCTTGCGACCTAGTTTCTGGTGTTTACCTTGTGCATTGAAATAATAGCTGGTTTATCTTTTACAGCGTTTCATCGTATTTCTGTTTATAAGACACTGTTTTTGTAATTGCTGGAGAAGCAAGTAATATTGTTTAAACCATGCTTTCTCCCAATAACAAGCGGCATTATTCTTTATCTAGCCATATTATAAAGTACGGCGACAGCTGCAATTGGATTTCAAGTCTTTGGTCTATAAAAAAGGGCATATGATGATAGCTTACTTTGACATATTTGTCTTTTGAAGATAGAGGTATTTCTGTGTTACAGGTTGTGATGGGTTTATAAGCGTACGTAATTAAGAAAACGATCCTCTCTGAGAGTCACCAAAGAACTGCTACATTCCACTTTCTCCTGTTCGTGCATGAATATTTTGGAAGTTTTTTGCTTATTTTTGATGACGCACACAAAACTAAAACACCTGACCTTTTCTCGTACCTTTAAATCCTCCATGAAAATCTTCTGAACTCACAGTAAAGTACATTTGTTTAATATTCACAGTGAATCGTGTGCACGTGATTGCAAACAAGGGCATTTTGGGAGAGGCGGCGGGATGCATCTTTAGCGGTGGCTCAGTGACTAATGCGACAGCGACTGAACCCAGTGCCACATAGACAAATGGAGGAGAAATGCAAGAACTCGTTTATTACTGGGCGATTCTGGGCGATATCGTGCCATACCATACTTGATTCTTTCCCTTGGCTCCGGGCAAACAGCCGTCAACGGCCTTTTGGTTTAGCTGTGTTCAAGCTGGATACAAGAAGAAAACATTAAAAAACAAAAAAAAAAAAACAGCGCACCTCGTAGGTTAAGCGGAAACAAAAAGCTCAGAAAGAAAGTGCGTGCACTTAGACCACGTGTACATTCGTAAAGTCTGGCTAACAAAACAGCAAGGCTTCTTGGAGATGGTATCTCTTCATGAGAGCGCATAAGAACAATGCAAAGAGTCCTTAGATTGAAACCACATTTTTCTCTTTTCGTAGGAAAAATCTGTCATCCTTCTGTTCGTCTTTGCTACTACTGCGATGAGTAAGCTCAGAAAAGAGCAAGCGTGCCACTGCACCATAATCGGCTTTGCCCAACAGGGCAACTTTCGGCTTGTACTGTGCAGTTAGGGTATTCACTCTCGTTCGAAGTTTGTGTCTTTCAGGCGCTTTGAATTCGACTGAAATGTTAACAATGGCTCAGTCTTGAAAAGACTGTATTGTTCATTTCTCGCGTAACACAAATCCCACCACACCATTATGCTCGACAGTGCGTGCAGTGCGTTTGCCTATTCTTTAGGCACTGGTGATTTGTATAGGCCTCCTAGGCTTACGCGCTTACTAAAAGCTCCAGGTTAGGATTCACGGGATAGTTACCTTTCAAAGCCGCTTGCTCAGCTTTCACCCGCCATGCTCGGATGCGCTGAGTGGCGTTCTGTTGCGGTGTGCCTACCGGGAACCTTGGAAACTTGCTCGCAGTACATAACAGAGTTTTGTTATCGTTTATTGCATCTCCTTTTTCTCTCCGTCGAAACCACCCCAAGAGACTTCATTAAATAGGCTAGTCAAACAATGAACGCACCAATCATGAGTGAGGTCCACGCTTAGGGCTCTAACCAACCGTTTCCTCATAGTTCCTCCTTGCGCCTAAAGCAATGCATCAATTCCGGCAGCACAGGTACTCCCAGGAGGATAAAAAAAAAACTTTTTTATTGTTTAATGAAAAGTATTTAGGCGTGGTCTGGGGTAGTGGTCCCCTCACTGCGTAGTTGTCGCACAATATGCAGAGCTCGAATTGCGCTGCTGACATCACGTGCACCTGCAACATAAGCACGACTGTTGGTTCCCGTGAGAACGGGCTTCGTTCCCTCCACCGCTCGCCTTACATGAGGACCTAAAACGGCAGGCAGCGTCTTGGACCTCCGGCGTTGCCGCCGGAAGAGATTGCTTATCGCTCCTGCCACCGTGCTGTACCCCCGGTCAGTTGTACGGTCGGGCAGCATATGTTGCGTCGAAGAGTGCAAACGGTCACAGCGAGATGCGTGTGAGGCAGGTGGGTATGTGGGAAGTGATCCTAGACTACACGAATAGAAAGGCGCCGAACCGTCCGCTTCCAAGCTTATCGCAAACATCGCACCAGTACTCATCGGTGATATGGCCCAGACTCTGATCATTGCTGACCGCCAGATAATCAGCGGTGTTGCAGACGCCGATGACGTAGTCCACGATGCATCGGGGTGATGAGCGTGACAGTGATCAGCAACGTCAGTCGCCTTTTGAAATCGCAGCGGATGTCAGACAATCCCAGTTGATGACAAAGTTAAATATTACACGCCGGGAAAAATCCTGCCCAGTTTACAGGGTCATGACGTCACGACTACAACACCGCGCGCGGGAATTTCATACAGCCACCGTATTTAAATAAAGTAAATTAATTAGTGGCTGATCCAAACTGAGCCAAATTTGGCGACGAGTGTGCTCTAATTGGGATATTTCAGGAATAAAAAGAAATAAACAAACTTAATAATTTATCGCCATCGGGGATCGAAACCAGGCCCTGTCAGATCCGGCGGGCACACAACACATATGCCATTAAGGGACCTTTTTCAGCATAGTATTCATTGCACGCGTTTGCATGCAGAAAATAGCTATATACATTATTCACAAAGTAATCAGCCTGTAGCCGAACAGGTTCTATTGAAATATGCAATACCTCAAAATTAAAACACGGATTAGCCAACTCCAATAACACAGTGGCAAAGAAAAACAACACAACAATAATGGGAGCTAGTCCGGTTGAAAGTCACTATCTTAAGCGACTTTCATCTGGTGCGCCATCTGGCTGAAATGAGTACTGGGGGAAACTGCAGGCTCAGCATTTCAAGACAACATGCGCGTTTTCCACAGGCTGTACAGCACATGGAGGAAAATCATGTCCAAGCATTCATGGTCATGTTGGGTGGCAATTAGGTAACGCAAACTGTGAGAATTTAAAACGAAGTCTTTCTTCAGTGTTCTTTGTAGAACGCCCCAAAATAATATCGCATCTTTGCAGGCAATAAAACAATGTTCGATGGTTTCAGGTCTGTCACATAGCGGACAATTAACAGAAGAAACGAAAATATATTTTTGTTATCTGAAGCCACATTTTAACAGGAAGAACTCCGGCAGAAAGTTAAAAAAAGAAAAACGTTTTAGTGCAAGGTGAAATCGGCATTTTACTTACTCTTCTCAGCACATCTTTCCCCATACAATTAGAGTAAAAAGACCGATATAATGGAAGCGGGAACAGCATAGATATCAATTATTTGTATACATTTTCCTTGAAACAGAGAATAATTACAAGGAAAGCGATCTGCAAGAAAACGCACTGAATCGTAAACTTCTTTCATAAAACCAAATATTATTGGCCGATCGGTAAAATTGGAAGAAACACTAAGTTGAGAAGAAGGTTCACAAATTAGTTTCCAGGAATGCTCTTTTAAATGGATGGAAGCTCTCACGGAAAAAGTAGGAATGAGCAGTTAAATGTCTGACATATAAATGTGTCAAACCTAGTCCGCTACCAGAAACAGGCCTGAATAGGTTATCGCGCCGCATCGACTCAAAACTAGAGTACCATATGAACGCCGCAAACGTTCGATGAAAGATTTGGGTGTAGTGCCTCGGGGAAGGGGGGTGAGGGGGGGGGGGGGGGGGCAATGGAGTACCCGCAAAAAATAATTTTTTTCGTAGCCAGAAACATATTGCAGGCCTGCGCTTGATCAAAAATTGATAGGCGGTGCTGAACAAAGTCTGAGCATAGCTTTAAAGGGCCGGAACCCGCTCTCTCTAGCAACGCCAACTAGACTTGAATACATGAAGGGGAACTCCAAGGCGTTTGTGGGGGAAGCGAGACCATTTAGTTCCAACATAACGAGTCGGCATTGATCCCCATAAACCGAACCACATACCCGAACGTTTAGAGCTATTCATTTGCGCCAGAAACTATGCCAAACTGCTCAATGGTGGTTATAGTTTTGTTATTGCTAGGTTTATCGATGCTGAATAACGTCACGAAGGGTCCTTGGTACCAAGCGTGCTAGAGTGGCGCTTAGGCAAATGGTACGTACGGCGCACTAACGATTGTTTGGAATGCATACTGGCGTAATAGTAACAAGAACTTAAAAAAGTTATTGATTTAAAAAAAATGAAAAAATTAGCTGTGGTTCAGCTCTGGCTAAACCCTGATAGAAGCGAAAACTTCTTTTACCTTCTACACTATTCCCCTATCTCACTCTATGAGTTCAGGGCGTTACGTTATTGAGGGCACTTATCCTTGGCCTTTAAGGCTATGACGCGAGAGCGTAAGCTACCAGCCCACATATAAAGTATCGCTTTACCTAAGCCGTATGGACGTGCCTACGTGTTCTAAGGGTAATGTTAAGGCAAAGCGTTCTGGCAGGCTGATTCTGATATCACCCTCCCATATGAAAGGAGCGACCCGAGTTGGCAGCTCCTGCCAGTGGCACGACGGAGCACACGCGAGACTCGTAGTTGACTAGCCTAGTGAAGCTTTTGCGCTTCAAATGAAATCTTGGAACAAAAAATGGGTGTTCAAGGTGCTATTGTATCTTCTCCTAAGGGGAAATTCAAACGTCCTCTTAATTTCTCCCAGGCAAATGTCGTATTAATTCGTTCACGATACCTTACTGCAGGGCGCAGCTGTAAGCGTTGTCTGCAGAACTGGGTAGGCTGTTTTCTATCCAGGCGCACCACCCAGTAATATCGGTTATTTACCACTTCACGCTGTTATTTACACTGGCGATACTTAGCAACTCCAGCTAACTTGGTAAAAACCTTACCTTTATTCAGTTAGCTTGGTTTGAGCTATGCGATGAGTGATTAAAATATTATATTTCTTGAATGTGATGCGCTCGATCTGAACGTAGTCGTGCCATTGAAATTTTCTGTAGATGAATTGCTACTTATATTTTGTTGTTATTTATGCTAGCCAGGCAGCCATTTCCTTTTTGTGGCTCTTTCAGCTGGCTGGTATTCCCGGAAATCACCCTTTTCACTTCGAAAGCGAAGTGGATGCAAAGATCTTCCAGCACCAGCAACTATTCCGCGAATGAAAATTCGGCCCCTCAAATGCTAGCGTTCTTGAAGCACATTGAGACTTTGTACAAATACATGGAGGCGTTTCTAACTCCTGCACTATGACGGAACGCGAAGAGAAACTTCAATAAGGAAGCACTGATAATAATGGGAAAGTACTGTGCACAATGCGCACCGTTTATCCAAAACGCACAGGCCACCTCATCAGCTACAGCAGTCTGCCACTTCGTGAAGCTACTATAGCGCCCTGCGATCTCATAAGTATTGTCTTAAGGATCGAAGACGATATTTACCCTCACCACGACCGACTTAGCGCTCTGACGTTATAAAATGGGGGTGACGATGAACAGTCAAGATGCACAACTAGTAGGTCGCAAACTTATATACAGTTTTTGATTTATATAGTTTATATGTTGAATAAAGAAAATTCTTTTCCTTTTTCGTTTTCTTCTCTTCTTCTTCTTCTTCTTCTTATTCTTTTCCTTCTCCTTCTTCTTCTTTTTCTTCTTCTCCTTCTTTTTCTTCTTCTTCTTCTTCTTCTTGACACAGGCTGCACATAGAAATAAATGACTTCGGCGCCATATTTTCGCTGCACACACGTTTATCAAGCAATTTTTTAGCGATCCTTCAAGATTTTGCCACAAGTCTGCAAGTTCCACTTGGCAAAATTGAAATATTTCCTCCAATAAACGAAGCACCAAGTGTCAATTCTCCACAGAAAAATACCCGTGCTCAACTTCCAGCCTAAAACTGTTCCCTGCACCCAGAAGCGCTTATTAATGCGAAAACTGACATTCCATAATTTCATTTTCTTTTTCACTTTGTCGTCTATCACGTTGCTGTGCTTTCCTTCGGGACTTTTACGGATAAATCAACTGTATCTAAGAGCAAGATCTAGGCATAAACCTACAAAAAAACTTACGCTTGTGCGGCCGAGGATAATCCTGCGCAAATTACTTTTTTCTCTGCTTTTCCTTTGTTGCTTTGCGTCCAGTGACTGTAAATACTTGTCTTCCTTATGTGCTTAAATCTGTTTCCGTGTCGTATTGGGTTTGCGGTTTTGTGCAGGCCGCGTCTTCTCGCCAACCCTCTAGTCCTAATCCGCACGGTCGCTTGAGGTACCCATTACTGCGGCCTCCGAGGCTGGAGGAGGGGAACGGCTTCAAGGCGGTAGCTTCACGACGCTCTAGTTTCAGCAGCGCTTCTAAAAAAAAAAAAAAAAAAAAAAAAAAAAAAAAAAAAAAAAAGACACCGCATCGCGCGAGTGCTCTTCCCTTGTTTTTTGATATCATTTTTTTTTTGCACTTCTTAATTTTGTTTTCTACACAGTGCTTTTCATCTTGTCCTTCTTGTCTTGTCATCTCATCCGCAACCGAATGATAGGACCCCCATGCTGATAATACAAAATAAGAATGAGCTGTGCCAGTGGGAGTGTCTTCGGAGGTAAGACTGAAGTGAACAAACAATAATGAAAAGTAATGCTAACAAAACTCATTTCAACATTTCGGTTTGCGTTTCTGTTTGTTTGTTTTTTATCGTTCTTATTTTGTCTCAATTCTAACGATGGAGCTAATGACACCCGCTGATTAAAAATAAAGCACTAGATATGCCTGAGTGGTTTAGAAGGAATCAAAATCAAAAGCGAGCCAAGAAACGTGTCGAGCATGTCGTCATAACTCCTCGCTGTAAACCGGCGAAGACGCGCGTAACGTGACTAACAGTTCTTCTCGCGATTATGTTCTCTTAAGCTTTTAGGAAATATTATTTTATTTTCTTAGGCGTCTGGCTTCCAGTCACCTCGCCCTAAATTACCCAAAATAACCTTCTTTAATTCGCACTTTTGAGAAACACAAAGCATGCTCCTTATAAGCCTCCTTCATTCCTAGTCCAGAGGTCCTCGTATGCCCTCGTCAGCCGTATGCTGCTAGCCTCAGTAATGCTGGGTACAGATTAAAAACGTAAGGGCTCAGCAAGTTGCCCCTTCCTTGGCGCTGGCTTGAGCGAGCAATGCCAGAGTTATGGCAGTTCGTGTGCAGAGCCGGCCGGAGCCGAATAGAATAATCCGTCTCTATATATAAAACACATTTATTACCGACATCTATGAACATCTTCTGGGCCATCTGTACGCAAAATATACTGATTTAATAAAAATAGGTTAAATAAACGGGGACGTCAACGTTGAATTGGTGCACTTCAAAGTATTCTAGTGCCTGCACTCTAGCCAGTATTCAACCACCTTACACCGCCGCTTTCTTATAAAGTGTGTTTGGAAATGAGACACAGGTGCAGTATTCAATATGCGGGGTTAAGTCATTCTATTCTTTCTATTCTTTCTTCATTCTATTGCTGGAACATTTCAACGCGTTCATCCTCTACGTCACTTCGTTTATCTCTGTTCCACCTCCTGTGGGACGAAGATGAAAGGGAAGCATTGAAGTCCTCCTGGAAAATCGAGTTAAGTGAATCCTTGCGCGCCTCAAGGACCCCAGCCCGTCCTCTCTCCGCTGTTCCCGCCTATGAAGCTCGTTCGCTGTATGGGAGCGGTGCCCGCGTTCAGAGCCGTGCTTTTTTATAATGCATGCCCGAAACTCGGGGGGAGAGAGAGCGCTCGCCGCATTTACGCACGCCACCCGTAATTCTCTGCCTTGAGCGCGCCTTCGCGTGCCTTCGCCCGCGGCCTTCTCGTGGAATAGCGGCCATCTCTTAGAGCTCACTTGCGTGCCGCGCTGAGAAGAGCACTCACTGTTGTCGCCACTCCCGTCGTTCTTACACCTTGAGAAAAAAAAAAAACGGTCTTAATTCTCACAGCACGTGGGTTTCTTTCCTTGCTTAACGATTTCAGAAATTATCATTGTTTTATTACTTTAGGTATTCCACGCTAGTGGTGACAAGAAGTCGTCTAGGGATTAGGACGATTGATTGCTCAGCACACGGTGACGCGATCGAGTCTTTTGGCACAGATGCTAATTTTGGCCAAATATCGCCACTGTACTACGTAATTTTGCTTCTTATGGCGGAAGGTAGGGTAAATAATTAGCAGCTGTTCAACTCGGTTAAACCGAAGGTCGAGGCCTAGCTCTTCGTAGTTATATTATACGTTTTTCTTTCCTTGGCGAGATTGGTTGCTTGGGTGGTCACAATAGGCGCCCGACATTGATATAAAGACCAGCTTAAATTTAACCAAACCGCATGAGCGCGCCTACACTGCCTAGAAGTAGCTCTCCTGACTCGCTATCCAAGAGGCCAGGAAAGCTGATTCCTTTCCCATCCTCCCACATCAATATGAGCAACCCGAGTTGGATTGCTGCAAACTTGTAACAGCATGTATGTGATTTAGTTGCGTCACAAAACCCATCGACGAATCGGTGTCCGACAAGTCAGCTGACAGTAACTTGATGTAGTGTTTGTCTAAATGACGTCACTTAAGGCCAAAGGTCAGATGTTTGATAAGGAAGTAACTACTCATTGACATCCACCCAAGAGCAGCCATACGGCTGTAAAGGAAGGAGAAGGCTTTATCCAAACTCCAAAAATATTTTCTTGTTTAAGGACGGGAGTCGAAGTGGCGGAGAGTCCAAGCGGCGCAATTGGAAAGAAGAGGGCGACAATGTATTACGCTCTGAAATCTGGCATCTTCAGCACGAAGCCATCAATGCGCGGCAGGGGGTCCCATCTTCTACTCAAGGTCCGCTTCTCTCAAGGCACCGTTCCTGTCCTAAGAGTTAATTTTACCACCACGGCTTTAATTGTCCCTATCTGCAGAAAATCCGATGTTGGCTTAGCAGTAGTCGGCGTTCGCGAGAAACCACAAGCATGCCTTCAGCTGCTGTTGTTGACAGGTGACCTGCACGGGCACTCAATGGTCGACGAGGTACGAACGTCACCAGATCACATGACGTTACCGACCTGCCAGTAGATGCCAACTTGTGTAGCTCGTTTGAGAAGAGAACTGAAACCACTGGGAGCGAAGTGTCCCGAATTAGACACGCGACCCTATAAGCCCCGCGGACACACTCGTAAGGCTTGGCTAAAGCATTTACGCATCTATAGCGTGTTGCACAATTACCGGCGCGTTGTAGAACGCTTCTCCCAGGTAAGTCGCGGACTCCTCGCAGCTCAAACTTCGCACAGAAATGGCATTTTGTGGTTGGTATTTTTAATAACAGAATTGTTTGGGGTACTTGCCTGATTTGATCACAAGAAATCAGATGTTCTCATCGTATGCGGGGGCGGTGATGCCGGTGCCATCGCTGAGGCAGCGGATCATCTTGCATCACCGCCCCCGCATACGGTGTGAACATCTGATTTCTTGTGATCAAATCAGGCAAGTACCCCAAACAATTCTGTTATTAAAAATACCAACTACAAAATGCCATTCCTGTGCGAAATTTCAGCTGCGAGGATTCTGCGGTTCAGCTGGGAGAAGCATTACAACGCGCCGGTATTTTTGCAACGTGCTGTGTGTCGGGTAGAGTCCCACATATTCTGTTAGCTTACAACTTTACGCTAATTAGTATGAGTTATTTAATAGAGGCACAAATTATAAGATTAATGGTTAGACGAGTAGCACACTGCACGCATGCGCACGAGGATCCGCAAGGGCAGTCGCAGACGGGAATTTAAATCTTTTGCTGAATACTCTTAAAGGAGACACTTAAATGCCGCATCAAATTAATTTTATCGCGGAAAGAACAAAAAAAATGTTGAAGCAGCTTTTTGCTGAATACCCTTAAAGGAGACACTTAAATGCCGCATCAAATTAATTTTATCGCGGAAAAGAACAAAAAGCGATGTTCAAGCAGCTTTTCTTGAACTTAGGTTGCTTTGTGTCGCATGCATTTTCTTGATTTTTTCGTTAAATCTTTGAAAAGATAGAATGGCAGGATGAGTTCGAAGAGGGTCTTTATTTTTTTTGCGTTATCCGCAGCAAGTGGCAGGAAGTCTAACCGACGAAGTGACGGAATCCTTCTTTCCTTTTCGATTGTGGATAAAAAAACTGCACACAAGTGCCGCGCCGAAAATTTCAGTCTGCTGAAAAGATCGCGATTTCGGACTGACAGCTGTAGCGGTATCGTTTAGCGGAACCATGTCGTAGTCGCCGGCACCGTTCGCATAAGCTCCACGCTACTGACTACATGAGTGCTTGATAACACTGCCGCCCCGACACTTCAGCCTGTCACTTTTCAACCATCTCCTCCCTTCCCCCGAGTCGCTCTCACACCCAACCTCTCACCATCCCTCGTTGCACAAGTTATGCACATGTTGCCTTGTGTGAATGGATGAACGACCGTCCGTGACGTCTGCCTACCATCTCGCATAGACTCCATGGCTGGATAATGCATCCGGCTTACTTTGTCAGAACTTTATCCGAAAGGCTCTCAGCACAGTTCTGCAGCACAGCTGCAGAACTGTTCTGACTGCTGGGGTAAAAACTCGACAGGTCAATACCGCGCCCTTACCCAGCGTTACTGAACACTCCGACGAACATCAGCTTTTCGGAATAGCTGATTTCTACCATTCATATTAACGCTGAGACAAATTTCTAGTCACATCTGTTTTCATGATATTTGTGCTTTGTGTGTTTCATTCTGCCTACCGGTTCTGGTCATTTCAATCTTTATAAGTGGTGGTGAAACTACGCTTGCCTCCTTTTTGTCCGGAGGCACCTGGCCGGATTTTGTTTGTTTCCTTCACCCTTCCTGTATCTGCTAACACTTGATGTTTTCGTGCACAAAAAAGCACAATGTGATAGTGAAAATAATGTCACAGTATTTATGAAAACAGTCATAAAAGGCACGGCACAATTCCGGTACGAGCAACAAAGCACACTACGCGTGGTGTGTTATTTTCAGTTACATCCTCTCATTGCCCTTTTAGTGGCTGCGTGTTTGTAGTAAATCTCAAAACTGCTTGATCGCTGTTTTATCTTCTTAACGTGATGACAATTTAATTTGTCATTAAGCCCTAAAATTGCGATCTGAATTGCTCTACCAACTCATCAAGACGACATGCTCAGGGAGCTAAGATACGCTAGTACTTCGCTATCCCTTCTGCTATATCTATCATTTGTAATCAGGAATTGTGGCGAAGTAGCATACTTGCGAATTTTAGCGATGCATTTTGCTCTTTCGTTTTTAGAGCCCAGAAACGTCACTTTCACTCCTGTTTTCTGATCCCGTCCCGTTCAGATTTTGCTTCCATCAAAAAGTCGTTTACCTGCTTCCCTTAAATAAATTTTGAAACAAAAATCCTCCGTTTTATTATTTCCGCTCAGCAGCTTTATTCCTTCTTTTCCCCTTTGCGTCACTGCTTTTCAGAATTTTTCACATCCGTGTTTTTCCTTTCAGCATGGCTTGCTCCCCCCCCCCCCCCTTTCCCCCCGCGCTCTCAGTATCATCACCCTGCTTTTATTTCTTATGCAGCGTTTTATTTGTTGCCTCCTTGAAGCATGTGTCCACTTCGTCCTAGAGTCTCGCTCTAGTTATCGCAGTTCCTCCCGACACATCCTTACTTTCCTAACTAGCATGTTTCCCGATGGGTGGCATTACAACAAGCACCACTTAGCCCGCAAAGAAAACCCGCACTGACTTAATGAATACTCTTGGGCCCGCACTTCAGTCCTTGACTCGCCTTGGTCAGTTTTCATTTCACATAATTTCTTGTATCTTTCGCTCTTCATCCAACATTTACTTTTTGCATCCTCGTGTCGTGAAACCCACTGGTAGCAGTGGTCAATGGGGCTTTTATTCCGGCTCTTGCTGCCATTATACCGTTCTGTTTCACTCTCATCGACACTCTTCAGTGATGACGAGATCGTGAACAGCCGGGTTCCGAGGCATTTTTTTAATATCTTCCACCGTGAGGTTGCTGCTGCCAGTGAACCATCATCGCTTCTTTTTATTCCTGAAGCTGCCGCCCATTGTTTCATTTCTTCGCAAAGTTCCTCGTCCCTTTCGTATAAGTTATCTCTTTTCATTTGCTCGATGCTGGAGTTTAGTGCTCACATCTGTCCATTACTATACTTGCCTGTGACACTCAAGAAGAGGGGCTCATCAACTTGTGCTCTTCAGATGTGGAATTTGGGTAGCACCGAAAAGCAATTGCGGCCCCAGTCCTCGGTTAGTGTTTGTTTTCTTGATGTCCTTTTTACATCGAGTGGTCCGAAAATAACAGTGCTGTCGCATCCAGTCAGGACAACAGATCCAGTGAAAGGTCTTGTACTCAGGACGCCGCCAGTGATGCGTGTAATCAGAGTGTGCTCGGTGTCTTATGCATATCGACCCTCTCTTTTCGTCTGAATTCTTTGGAAGACGACAATCGCTGCTTCGAAAAGAAGCAGCGGGTAATTTTTTCATGCCTGCACTCTTTGCCAAAAGGAGTAAATCTATGCAATAAATGCGCTCTCCAATATTGCCAATCACTGACGAGGGTGAGCACAGGATGCGTACCCCTACTCAATGTTAATGAATGAATGAATGAATGAATGAATGAATGAATGAATGAATGAATGAATGAATGAATGAATGAATGAATGAATGAATGAATGAATGGAAAACTGCAACTTTACCACCTCAACTCAGGTATATTGGCGAGTTCGATTCGTAGAGACCCCAGTCTAGGACCCATGCATTGTCTAATCAGAAAATTGAGGAGTGTCTCCGTGCAGGAGCGCTAACGCCAAGAGAACACTGGTGCAACCTGCTAAATCAAGTCATTGTCACAGTGAAGATGGAGTCAGCGGCCCACCGTTACTATAGCATCGTCATCCCTTTAACCGCGGCAGATCCACCGGTTTTCCTTCAGAAAGTATTTCATGAGGGCAAACCTTATCAGGTATTATTAGTTCTGGCTCTTCGATGCGTTGAGACTTACTGCCGCTACAGGACAGTGATATCCTCGCATCCAGCTTTGGGTCCTCTTCTCAAAGACATTGTGGAAATATCCCACAAGAGAAGTCGGGTTCTCGCCATGAGACCTGGAAAGTTTTGTTGCAGATAACCCTTTGTAGGGCCCTTTTCTGGAAGGTGTATTAACACTTCGAGGCTGAAACAGACGAACAAAAGAAATAGTAGCCTCAATCAATGTTTTTTCGTTTTTGCGTTCAGCATTCGCAGCGCTGTACCTCTAAGCTTCAAAACAATGAACTAATTAGGCCCTCAATACCTCTTACTTAACACTTCTTCCTTGGCTGCCATGTTCATCTAAGCACGTAATCCCAAACTTCCTTGAGAAAGGCGTCTGTCTCGTAGTTTCTGATGTTTACAGCGGATTTTGTGCCTCAAAACGCCAAGTTTACGAAACGATGTTTCCACTGTATGAAGATCGCGGAGTGTATTAAGCTTGAAAAAAAAAAAAAAAAACCGTGAGGCTGAGACCACTGCTGTTGCTGTTTTTGTTTTTTAGTTTTGAGCAAGCCATGATAATGAGCTTAATTCTAGCTTATAAACCGACTTGTTGGAACTTCTCCCCGCTGTTTGCAGAATGCATGCTGTCAATTTTATTGCGCAATGTTAATTGAGAGCTGAGCCAGCCGTGCGACTAAGGCTGTGTAATCGCATCAGCTCCAATTGCGGCGATAAAAACACAGGCGTTACCTATTACCTTCTTTCAAATTCAAGTGGCATGCGGCGTCCCCGTCTAGGGACGCCGACCATGTAGCGGGTCACTCTGTGGCTCACAAACTCCAAATAATTAATAAACGCTTTCACCACCACTCTATGAGAGTTGGCATCAGCTGTACTGGCACGCCAAGCAGATTGTCTAAGGAAGCTCAGAACAGTTCGTTCTGCTATTCTGAAGAAGGACGGTATTGTATACGTATACAGTAACCTCCCAATACCTTAGCACGGAGGATGTATGCACCTATTTTAGCAGAATTTAACAAAATCCCGTTTACCTCCTAGTTTTGTGCACCGTGTATAAGGTTTACGGCAAGTTTAGCTCTCGAAAACCTCTTGGGGAATTTCGCGACGCCTTGCTGCGCTTTAGAAAGAGACCAAGATTCGGCGCAAGGTGTGTGTTCACGAATCAGATAAAATGAAGTTTCATTTCTGCGAACCTTATTTTGTTCTTGTCCTCTAGAAATGAACCTCGAGCGGTGTTTCTGTTTAGCAATTTTATACTGTGTGTAAGGTAACGCGAAGGTCGGACTTGGGGGATCAGGCTTTATTGCAGACCTGAAGCCTTGGTCGCACACTGCAGCCAAACACACTCCGCGATGACGATGGGTATCTACAAGAGGGAGCAGGATGAAGATGAAGCAGCACGTTCAGTCGTGTGGAAGATGAAGCGCCACACAGTGCTCACACTATTTCGCCCGCGCAGTTAAAGCGGCCAGCCTGGCCGCAGTTAGTCCGCAGGATTGCGCCGAATAAAAGGTTTCATACGTGAAACGTGGACAACTTCAGTGCCACGGTAACGACTGTCCGGAGGAGGGTGAACAGGGGAGACGCGATAGTTGACCGGGGAGGTTTTTGCAAGAACTGTGTAAGGACCAATGTAACGGTGCTGTAACTTGTCAGAAAGGCCAGGAGTGCGTAATGGGGTCCAAAGTAACACCTCGTCGCCGGGACGGAACGAAACTTGGCGATGGGTTGCATCATAGCGGCACTTGCGGTCTTCCTGGCTGGCTTCCGTGTTGACGCGAGCAAGCCGGCGAGATTTGGCCACTCGGGAAAGGAACTGGTCAGGAAGAGAGGGTGAGGAACTGGCATGTGTAGAAAGGAAAGAGGCGTCAAGAAAGGTAGCAGGAGAACGGCCGTAAACGAGGAAAAACGGGGTGTAACCTGTGGTCCGCTGTACAGCCGTATTGTAGGCGAACGTAACAAAAGGAAGTATTACGTCCCAGTTTCGGTGGTCCTGGTCGACGTACATAGACAACATGTCAGAAAGCGTGCGGTGGAACCGCTCAGTCAACCCATTGGTCTGGGGGTGATAGCTGGAGGTCAATTTGTGATGTGTGGTTGAGGCCTCAATAACTTCGGCTACAATCGTCGACAGAAATGTCCGACCACGATCGCTGAGAAGCACTTGAGGGGCCCCATGGCGTAGTACGAGCGATTCCAAAAAGAAGGTCGCGACCTCATGTGCTGAGCCATTAGGCAGAGCAGCGGTCTCAGCGTAGCGTGTTAGGTGGTCGACGGCGGTGACGATCCAGCGATTACCTCGTGCGGACAATGGAAGTGGCCCGTATAAGTCTATGCCAACAACGGCAAAAGGAGTAGCTGGGCAAGGTAGCGGCTGTAGTAGGCCAGCAGGAGGAGAAGTGGGCCGTTTGCGGCTCTGACATGGCAGACAAGAGGCGACGTATTTTGCCACACTTGAGGCGAGGCCTGGCCAGAAGAAACGGCTTTTCACGCGGTGGTAAGTTTTATGAAAGCCTAAGTGACCGGCTGTAGCACCATCGTGGAAAGCCGCCAGGATACGGGTGCGAAGCGCTCTCGGAATAACGGGGACCCAACGGGTGCCTTCAGAGCAATAAATATAACGGGACAGCACGCCGTTGTCAAGTTTGAAATTTTGGAGTTGTCTGCGCATCCTAGCGGTAGGAGGGTGAGAAGCACCGGTGAGAAGGTTGATTAGGGAAAGACAGTAGGGATCGGCTTGCTGGTGTGAAATAATTGCGTAGCGATCTGGAGCAGCGGCAGGAGTAGCACAGGGGATGTTTGGAGCTCTGGACGACATTGCGACGCCGAGGGTGCACGCAGGAAGGCGCGAAGAAGCACTAGGTGGAGATTCTGGGAGCGGGCAGCGGGAAAGAGCATCGGCATCTCGATGTTTGCGACCTGATTTGAATATGACATCAAAGTGGTATTCCTGCAAACGCAGAATCCAACGGCCCAGGCGTCCAGTCAAATTTTTGAGGGTTGATAACCAGCACAGAGCGTGGTGATCGGTAACGATCGTGAAATGGCGGCCGTAGAGGTAGGGGCGAAATTTCTGAACTGCCCAAACGACGGCGAGGCACTCTTGCTCTGTGATAGTGTAGTTGCGTTCCGCTGGTGTTAGAGTTCGACTGGCAAACGCAATTACTTTTTCCCGAGAAGCGGTGTCACGTTGCAGAAGTACGGCGCCGATACCGAGGCCGCTGGCATCGGTGTGGAGAATGGTAGCAGCAGTGTCGTCGAAGTGAGCGAGAACAGGGTCCGAAGTGAGGGCATTCTTTAGGGTTTGGAAAGCTTTTTCGCATTCTTCGGACCAATTGAAAGTAGTACTGTCGGTAAGGAGGCGGTGGAGCGGTGCAGCAATGGTAGCGAAATTGCGAATGAAACGGCGAAAGTACGAAGACAGGCCAAGGAAACTGCGTAGTTCCTTAGTCCGCTGAGGGCGTGCAAAGTTCAAAACTGCAGCAAGCTTGTCAGGGTCGGGTCGAATGCCATCGCGGCTGACGAGGTGGCCCAGGATCTTGATTTCTTTCTTGGCGAAATGACACTTTTTTGTGTTCAGCTGGAGACCGGTGGATGCCAGGCACGTTAATACTTGATCAAGGCGGCATAAATGATCAGAAAAAGTCGCAGAGAAGATAACTATGTCGTCCAGGTAGCACAAGCATGTTTTCCACTTAAGTCCTCTAAGAACAGTGTCAATCATGCGCTCAAACGTAGCGGGGGCATTACAAAGTCCAAAAGGCATGACATTGAATTCGTAAAGCCCATCGGGAGTAGCGAATGCGGTTTTTTCTTTGTCGGCTTCGTGCATCGGTATCTGCCAGTAACCGGAACGCAAATCCAAAGTGGAGAAATATTCGGCGCCCTGAAGACAGTCGAGGGAGTCGTCAATTCGTGGCATAGGGTAAACATCTTTGCGAGTGACTTTGTTAAGTGCGCGATAATCAACGCAAAAACGCACGGACCCATCCTTTTTTTTGACCAAGACAACCGGAGATGACCAGGGGCTAGCTGAGGGCCGAATAATGTCTCGTCGGAGCATATCATTCACATTATCTTCTATGATTTTGCGTTCTGATAAGGAAACACGGTAAGGGCGGCGCCTAACAATAGAAGTACCTTCTGTAATAATGCGGTGCTGTGCAGAAGACGTTCGGCCCAAGGTCGGAGAAGTGGCATCAAAGGAGGCTTGGTGTTTTCGAAGTAATTCCTGCAAAGCTTGGCGGTGAGTCGCAGGAAGGTCAGGATTGATGGTGCCAAAGAGAACACAGAGAGAGGCATCGGAAGAAGCTGCTGGTGAGGAAGAGGGGGCGGTAAGGGTGGTGAGGGACACCGGATGAATGTCCAGGGCACAAGGAAAACATGTCCCTTTAGTCAGCACAATGGGCTCTGGAGAAGTGTTCGAAGCAGCCACAAGCGCTGTGCCATGCTCAAACCGGACAAGACTTGGTGGTAGCGCGATTCCACGGGTCAGATGGCGATCAGAAGGCACGATTAGCACATCTCCGTTATCAATGTCAGTAGAAGTAAGCGCGACAAGTTGTTCGCATCCAGGGGGAAACACTGAGTTAGTAGCGGCAAGCAGGCGATGACGGGGCACGGGAGGTTCAGAAGACGGATCGCTCTCGTTCATGTAGATGACCCTGTCGCGACACGAAATGCTGGCTGATGCGGCAGACAGAAAATCCCAGCCTAAAATAATGGGGTGAGCGCACGGTGACATCACGGCAAATTGTACGTGGTGGCGGACACCATCAACAAAAACTCGCACAGTACACTTAGCAAAAGGCCGAATTATTGCCCCATTAGCTCCACGGAGTTCGGGTCCATCATAAGGCGTTTTCACTTTTCTTAAGCGGGAGCACAAGTCAGTGTGTATCACAGAAACAGCGGCGCCCGTGTCAACCAAAGCCTCAACAGATAAACCTTCAACCCACACTAAAATAATGTTCCAGGGACGTTCCGGAGGATTTTTGGGATGGCCGAAGAGTGCAGTTTTCCCTCCTAAAACTGCAGTGGTCAGTTTTCCGATAGGCGGGGGGTCGTCAGAGAAGCTTGACGGAGAGGCGAGGTTGAGCGGCGAAAAGGCGAAGGAGAACGGCGTCTTGAAGGCCTGTAACCAGCAGGCGGAGCGGGGCTTTCTGGCGGGGGTGATGAACGTTGCGGATAATCAGGGAATGAACGGGGGTTAGAGCCGGAAAAGCGAGGAGGGTAGTCTGCTTCAAATGTGTCGTAGCCGCGGCGTTCATTCTGGAGCCTGCGACGACAGAAGCGGGAAATATGGCCTCGGTACCCGCAGTAATAACAAACAGGGCGGGTTGGGCGCCAGTTGGGGTAGTATGTCGGCGCCGCGGCAGGTGGTGCCAATGCAGCGACATGAGCAGTGGTAGGCGCCGGTGGCGTAGACGCTCCAACTGCAGGCGGTAAGGTCGTGACCTGGGCGTACGTTGGTACCTGACAGATGGTGGGAGCGACCGATGTTGGGGGCGAATAGGTCATTGAGGCCAGCTCTTCTTTGACAATGCTACGCAGGCCGGCACTTGAAGGATGTGGCTCAGATGCAGGGCGGCACAAATTACCTTGAGCCGAGAGCTCTTCACGAATTAATTCGCGAATAAGTGCACGGAGGTCAGCGTTGGCAGTGAAACCAAATGAAGTGGGATCAGGCTGCAGGCGTATTGACTGTAGTTCGTCAAGGCGTTGACAAGTGGATATGATGGCATCGATTGTGGTAGGGTTCTGCACGGCCAGGGCGTTGTAGGCGAGTGGCCCAATACCTTTAAGGACGTGCCGAACCCGCTCGGCCTCTGGCATTGTGTCATTGATGCGCCGACAAAGTGAAAGTACATCTTCTATATAAGAGGTGTAGGTCTCATTGGGCCGCTGAAGTCGGGCTTCTAGCTTCTTCTTGGCGGACTCCGTCCGAACAGTAGGAGCGCAGAAAATCTGCCGTAACTTTTGTTTAAAGGTAGCCCAGTCCGGAATCGTCGATTCATGATTTAGGAACCACGTTTTGGCCACATCCGTCAAATAAAAGGACACATTAATTAGTTTAAGCGAATCGTCCCACCGGTTGAAAGCACTGACCCGGTCGTAGCTGTCGAGCCAGTCATCAGCGTCGTCGCCTCGGAGACCGGCGAACATCTGCGGGTCGCGCTGACGGCTGCTGACAGTCCAAGTGGCAAGGGGAGCTGGAGTCGAGTTGGTAGAAGCCGAATTAGCGGAGTGGCCCTCTTGAGTCATGACGATGGTGGTCGGGGTCAAACAGCGGCCAGAACGAAGCTCCAGGTGGATGCAGGTGACGAAGCAGCGGGGAAATCAAGGCGCACCTCCACCACGTGTAAGGTAACGCGAAGGTCGGACTTGGGGGATCAGGCTTTATTGCAGACCTGAAGCCTTGGTCGCACACTGCAGCCAAACACACTCCGCGATGACGATGGGTATCTACAAGAGGGAGCAGGATGAAGATGAAGCAGCACGTTCAGTCGTGTGGAAGATGAAGCGCCACACAGTGCTCACATGTGGTATACCTACTTTACTGGGTAAGTTAGTAAACTGGTTCCCTAAGTCTAAAAACGCAGAATCAATAGTGTTCATCGACGAAGCAAGAAGACGGGACCTATCAAGAGGAAACGACCTCCTTTAATAACGACTAGAAACAAGCAAGAAAGTGAAACTTTACTTGAATTTTACGATGTGTATAAAATCTGCGAAGGGTCATGAAACGATTAGATAATGACTGAAGTACATTATCATTTTATGTGTTTCATTACAATGATGGATCATGATATGCGTAGAAAGACAAGTGAACAATATGATACAGATTATGTCATTAGCACATGAACGAAAAAGCCACACGAATAGTTATCAGTAATAAAATCAATGTAAAAGCATAGAAACTTTATCAGTTCCAAAAGCCTAGGAAGAACAAATACGCAAACAATGGAGACGCTACGCTTGTCATATGTGCATGAAACAAGTTGTAACTATTTAAAACTAAATCATGTCATGGCTGTGGATTCGTTAAGTGTAAATACAAGATTATGACGTCAGTGCAGTTTGTATTTTTTATAATATGTATTATTGATCATATGGCTGTATTTACATGGGCTTTCGAAAACAAGCCTAAAGATGAAATGCACTCTAGAAACCTATTAAAACATTTTGAAGAACAGACCACTTATAAAAAAGACGCTAGTACATTTCTTCACTCATTAAGGTTAATCACGTGCCATCAAATAACCGATTTATGATTATTTCGTCCATAATTACCGCTCGCACTTCTGTTTTGTTTAAGTCTTTTCAGTCAATTTAAAAGTTCTTGCTATATCCACTTGAGAAACATGCAGTCAAAGCCTAAACTACAAATCGTAAAACAAGTAGATGTCAGTATAGATAGTGTCTAATATCGTGCTGAACACTTTTCTTCCACACGAACAACTCAGATTCCTAAATTGTAAGCGTGATAAAATACATTTTTCATTAAAAAGGAACTAAACATTTATTATAAAAAAAATAACCCTTCCTGACCCTTTTGGTGAACTAGAGCTCAGACACACCCATTCAGTCATTGAGATAAAATTCAGATTTTTCTTTTTTTCGCTCACTTTAAACTTCGACAAAAAATTAAGCTTCTACATAATTCTTATGCGTTCTTTTTTTTTTTCTTAATAGAAATAGTGCAGCGGCAAGAGGGAAAGTTGACACAAAGTGACAAGCACAGCGCAGATACTTCAAGCTTCACTTCAAAATGTCTGACCAACTCGTCTGCCTGTTCATGTTTTAGTTATACATAATTATTTATAGAGCCTGCGGGACATATTTCTTCTATCTTATACCACACTTTGCCATCACTCATTTTCGCGAGGAATAGGCGCTCGTATTCCACCATTCGAATCGCATAATCAATCGCGCCTACTCTTGTGAGCGTCTCTGCTTGCTTCCTGTCGGGCGAGGAGAAATCCCCTGCCTCTGCGGCATCTTTACGTCATAGTATTCCCGATGCTGCTGAATAAAGGGCCCCTTTATCTCGTCAGCTATGCATCGTATTCTCGTGCTGCTAAGTATAAAGCTCCCTCGTAGTACTCTCCAGAGCTGATGAGCATACCGTTCCCTATCCACTACAAGGAGAAGAGAGAACCAGCTCGGCTCTCGCAGTGGGGAGGGGGGGTCAGTGTTGTGATTGCGAGAAGCTGCGCTGTCATCGTCTTCCCTGTGTTACCCTGTCTCTGTCACAGAAGAAGGCGCCGCCTCAGCGTCAAATCTGCGCGATTCAGGCTTCTGGCCTGCTCTGAATCAGAGAGCGTGGCTTCGCCACACAGGCCCGTGGTGCGACTGCTGCTGCTGCCGGAGAGGCTGCCGAGTCGGCGACGGCAGCAGCGTGGCTTCCGCTGCTGGGGCTTCGCGCACGGAAATTGATTCACCCACGAGCGGCGGCGGCGATCTCTTCTCGGTAATGATTCATGAGTTGGCATTTGAGCCGCTGACAGCAGCCGCTGCGCTGCGCCGCTTATCTTCGTCCTCTCCGAGTGGGCGGGACTCTGAATTGTGTATTGGCCCTTTTGTCGCCTCGTCGCCGTGTCGCCGTAATTTATAGACTTTTGATGTTTCGATGGCGCAGCGAGTGAGAGGTGGAAGGGAGGAGAGGAAGGTTCCTCGGCTTGGTCGGGAGTGCAGTGGTGACAAGCGGATGCGGAAGTAAAATGATGTGTGCTTTGAGCTTGTGTGTGTGCGCACACTGCATTTTGTGTAGCTATCATTACTATTTTTCTTGTCTGGCCATGAAGGATGAACGCTTTGGCGAGGTGTAAGTTTGGCTATGGCGTAGAAAATAAGGGCGGCGGGTCCATCCTTTCTGCAGGTCCATTTGCTGCCTCGGAGCCTTTCTCGCTAGCAAGTGTTCTTACGAAAGATAGAGTCGCTGTATCATATATGATACACCGATGAGCGCTTTTCTATCTGGTCTGATCCGCAGTTTTGCTTTCCGGCGCAATCGCTCTTGAGTTCCCTCTTAGGTGCGAGGCACAGAACGCATAATGAAGCTCTCGCGTGCAAGCTTAATGCAGTCGGCTGTCCTCTGTTTCAGCAGCCTGTCCGTGCGCTGTTTCATTCGGCTGCAGCTCTGAGTTATTGAATCGACGCAGAGTGCTCTTCGGTCGCACCCTTTGATGTCTGCGCGAAGAAATACTGCTCCTCGCTGAGTAGTTTTCCGTTGAAAGAAAGAATAAAACGGCAGGCTGTTGCTGAGTGTAGTTTTGATCTGCGAGGTCACGGCGCGAACGGAAGAGGTTCATTATTCGAGAGCATGAAAATATCGCACTTGAGACGTTGGCAAAACACTGTACTTTGAAACTAATCTAGAATAACGTTGGCAAAACACTCTACTTTGCAACTAATCTCAAATAACGTTGGCAAAACACTGTACTTTGGAATTAATCTCGAATAATGTGAACCAATAGTGCGCAGGACGAACATTAGGTCTCAATATTACGGTTTTTCATTTTCTTTTCGTTTTTTTAATCGGTTGAATTGGGTTGGATTTAGTTGGGTTGGGTTGTTTCGTATCGTTCATCTTTTTGCGCTGAATAAGACTTTAAAGCCACATCTCGCTAGCAGTTATAGTTCACTGCCGTATCGAAAACCGGCTTGCGCAAAAATTATCTGGCGGTCAACAGTATATTGGCGACCTATTCAGTACAAATCGCGCCCTGAACATTGTGCTTCCTTCGGGCGACCTACAGAGTCCGTCAATAGTTCCCAGACCATATAACTTGCTTTTTATCCGCGTATTCTTGTTGGCTTTGGTAACGTGGCTTAAAGTCCCAAACTGACTCGTGCTATAAGTGATAATTTCTACCTTTGCGATTCTTTAACGTGCACTGACACCCCTCACTAAACGAGCGCCTCGCTTTTCGCCTACACCGAAGCGTGGCCAACTTGGTCGGGATCGAACACAGGCCTCTTGGCTCAGTGTTTGAACTCCCTAACCACTGAGCCGCAACGAGGTGGCAGGGGGAACGGGGCATTAGTTTAATTGAGTGCTTAACGGGCCTATGACGATACCAAGTTTCCGTAGAGTTGAGAGCGATACTTTTCCCACCCCCGCCGCGGATGCGGTGGCGGCTTTTCAATAGAGGTGAAAAGAAAGGAGCTTGTGTGCTGTGGGATGTCAGTGCACGTTAAAAAACCCCAGGCGGTGAAAATTCCGGAGCCTTCCACTACGGCGTTCCTCATATCCTGAATCGTTTTGGGACCCCAGAAACCACCACGGCGAATATGGATACCTTTCCGAACTCAGCTTATCATTTAACGTGAGCCCTTCTTTTCCTTATTTTTTTTTTCTTAGTAAAGGACATCATACATATGATTTCAAAGAAAAACATCAGCAGAATATGTAGAGTCTTTTTACTGTTCTCGAGGTTCATAACTAAGCTTATCGTTAAGTTAAACTTGGCCTGTTCTGCAACCTTAGTGATTATTTCCTTTCTTTCTAACGTGCTTCTCTAGCAAGCAATTCTTTTATTCAAAACTAACTTCCGATTTTCTTTTCTTTCGAAGTGACATCCCAATACGCTTTGGACAGCATTCTGACAAGGTATCGCTCGGCAAAATAACATTTCTATTGCAAATTGCTTCTGTGCTTCTTTTTCAGGTTTCGTCCTTTTACGCGCCGTCTATTATTCGCTTCATCAAAATCTGTACAATTTCTCTCTTTAGTTCAGTTCCACACTTGAGCCCCGCCGGGGTGGCGCAGTGGTTACGGCGCTCGACTACTGTTCCCAAGACACGGGATCAAATCCCGGCCTCGGCGGCCGCTTTTCGTTGGAAGCGAAAAGCAAGGCGCCCGTGTGGTGTGTAATGTCAGTGCACGTTAAAGAACCCCAGGTGGTCGAAATTTCCGGAGTCCTCCACTACGGCGTCTCTGATAGCCTGAGTCGCTTTGGGACGTTAAACCCCACAAACCAACCAACCAACCAACCAGTTCCACACTTGAAGGCACAGTTGACATAGCGCAACAAAGACACATTAGAAATGTTCTGGGAGGACAGGAGCGCACTGCGTAACATGGACTCGCCTGAAGACTTATGAGGACTATATTTTAACGGGGCTAATTAGAAAGAACCGAGCTGGTTCACTGCTGCGAAATTTCAGTTCCAGGAAACCACGAACTAATTAGTTGTTGTCGTGCCGTTCTTCTCTTGCAGTACTTCTCTTCCGTATACTAGCCGGTTTGAGTGAGCAACAAGGCAAAGGCAAAGAGGACACCACCTTAGCATTCAGGCAAAGATCACTGTTCACGTGTCAGTCAGAAGCATGGGTTTTATTTTCAAGTGACTGCCATTCCTCTCGACGAATTATATTAGCAATATTTGTCTTTTTTTTTTAGTGAAGCGAACATAAATTCATCGATAGGCTGCAAACAGCGTGGACATTTCTCTATGCAGTTGTGGTAATAAAATTACGGACCATGTTTAGGTAGTTAATCTCCTCCCACGCGATACCCACTCGAAATTACGAGTGAATTTATGCACATATAAGTACCGAATGCCGCTTTTTTTTCTGTTTTTTTTTCTTTTTTTTTTTCGCTTAAGGTTAAAAGAAACCTTCCTACCGGTTATTATGGGAAGTACGAGAAAGGTTCAAGTGTCGGGTCATATGCTCCATATTATTTGGCCGCATTAGAACATGTACTACACCTCAAGTTGTCCTGTGGGACACGCACATTGCACACGTATCAGATCATCGAAGAGCAGTTAAGCATATCTTCAAGCAAAGCAAAGAGCAAAATGCCTACACAGAAAAGGAGGCAGCTGGCGTTGAAAGCCTGTCTGCGGCAAGCACATAAGAACATTCGTCGCACATTCGTCGCCCCGTTTCATTTTCCTCGTACAACTTGCAGCAAAATATTTCAGTGACAGAAAAAAAAAACTGACAAAAAAAAAAAAAAAGGCACGGCAGCATCCGTGACGCCGCTTAGAAATCGATTTGCGGCGCGAGTTCTGACGCTTTCAGTGGATATTGGCTGGAAGGAGAAGCAGCAGCCCCATCGTGTTGCGTGCTCCTCTTATGCATTGCTCGACGCAGGCTCCCGGTGAAACTAGTCGTGTGCTTGCCTGCGACCTGCAGCGGCTGCCGGTGATGGATGCTGTTCGATCTGCTTAACTCGTCAGCAGTTGCGCAGGAGCAAGAGCTTCGGCATCCGCGGTCACGGGACTTTTACTGTTCGTCGATTCGGTGACGCAACAGCAGAAGCAGCAATCTGGCTGCTCGCGCTTATTGCTTGCAGCCGTTTGTGGAGAGGCACTTTTGAGCCCTGAAGAGGGCCCCTTCATATATAGCGCGCTTTAGTTTTCCTTCTTGTTTTGTCAGAATTCTCCGCACCATTTTCGGCGCAGTTTCTTCCATTTCTTCGTCACCTTATTAGAGTCGAATGTTTCTTTTTTCTTTATATTCTTTTTTTTTTTTTTGAGGCGGTGCCAACACCGAAGCCGAATGTTTACTCTTGTCGGTACGATCTCGTCCCATGATTTGGAACAGCATGCGTTGAATACCCGCATTCGTTTAATAGCCACCTGGAGGAATGGTTAGGTCTGGTTTATGGGGTACAACGTCCCGAAGCGATTCAGGCTATGAGAGACGCCGTAGTGGAGGGCTCCAGAAATTTCGACCACCTGGGGCTCTTTAACGTGCACTGACATGCACATCACACGGGCGTCGTGCTTTTCGCTTTCACCGGAAAGCGGCCGCAGTGGCCGGGATTCGATCCCGCATCTTCGGCCGCAGTAGTCGAGCGCCTCAACCACTTCACCACCACGGCGGGGCCGACCCAGAGGAGTGGTAGAGGCAATGACGTGCGACCAGGAATGTGCAAATGTAGAAGCTCAATCAAGGGTTCGACAGAATCCTGTCTGGCGAGAGGTAAATATAGCGACTGAAGAAAACGTACACTCGCCAAGCAATAAAAAAAAAATGGTTTAAAACATGCACAAGCTCTGCCGTGGAAACCACCCGCATGGTGTTCACTATGAAGGACTGAAGGGAGGGTATGACGAGTCCGATAAATTCGCAATTGTAGGATGACCGACATCGCGAAAAAGGGAGGGAGAGTCTAACGAGTGCGGAGGAATATAGCACGGTCCGTCTTCTATGGCCGCTCTGAAATGCATGACTCTAAAAGAGACTCAGCTGCTGAAGTGACAGAATGGAAGGGATTGACAGTCGAAGTATGACAATAAAACTACGAATTGTGTTCTATTGTTATCATTTTATTAAGCTTTGAGTCCTTATAAGGGGCGCACCCTGCACCCATAGCGTGGATTAAGTCCATCCAAAGCCACCAATTAACGTGCCCACTAGAGAAAGATGAGAGATTGGCAGCGGTATGAGGAAAAAGGGCAGTAGAGGAGAAACTGGAGGGACGCTGTCATGGATGAAGGTCGTGATATTGTCATATACAACTCAAGAAACAAAAAAAAACGCCTTTTGGTCGTCAGAGAACCCTCCTGCAACCAGTGGCACTGACCGATTATCATGCAGCCGTGGACAATTCTTTTTTGACCTGCTAGCGAGGCAATGCAGAGTATGATAGATGAAAGGCGGTTCACCGTTGGATTAACTGATTTAACCGTTTTGTCAAGGGTGTCGGTCGACTTCATCGGCTGAAGGGCCTAGCTCTTTTCAGGAGCGCCTGCTGTTTTTTTTCTTTGTTTTTTTTTTTCTTGTATCCGCCTTTTTCACACGGCCGCTCTGCGCATGTACGCCCCTGCACTGGTTGAAAACAAAGCACCAGCCCCAGATGCACCTGCGCAATGTTTGGCCTGCGCGATGGGCACGGAGGGAACTGATCTCGGGGGCCATGCGTAGTTCCTATTCGTGACAGTCGTATATGACAGATAGCGGTAGCTGTCAACATACACACCGCCATTTCGAAGGCGGCTGCATCTCCCACAGACCTCCTTAACAAGTAGCGGACGAATTTTCAAACGATCCCCAAAGAGCGCCACATCTTGTGAAAAAGGCGGACTGTGCCGTAATATTGGATAGCCTGCCTTGGATACAGAGCGCGTATACGAACTTCAATACGAGGCAGCCGCGCCAGCGGTTCGCACGGTTCACGCTGGCCACTGCCTAGATTATACTTTTCTTTGTCCATCTTCTCAAGCGGCTTGGAGTTACGTAACCAAACTTCACCAATTTTCGACTTCTTTCTACATACAGAAAAAATGTCTGTTTTTGGCTAGCGTGTAGAAGCAACTGCCAGATAGAAGTACCGTTAAAATGATTATATTGCCAGGTCAGTTTTTTTACCCGTTTCACACCAAACAAAAAAAAAAACGAAAGAAATCAACTCAATGCCTAAGCGAAAGCAAGATCGGAAGATTGAAGTCTTTCGTCACATTGCCACTATACAGGGTGTCCAAGCTAATTTTAGCCAAGAGTTAAAAAATACAACATTTGAGGTAGACCAGGGAAACCACTTGTATACAGCTGCTAGCTATCTGGCGCAACGCGGGCAATTTATTTTGAAATTACCTAATCAGTTTTAAGATAATGTTTCTAATTTATTAACTATTTAATTAGACAAATAATATGATTTGCAAAGTTGGAGAGAACCTTCTGAAACCCCCGTTCCAATTATTTCCGTTAGAGAAAGCTTAACTTACCTTTTTTTTTTTTCTTTTTCAAGCTTTAAAGCTGTAAGGACCCTCGCACGAGGGTTGACAGTATTGTTAAATAAAAAGCCCGCGAGAAACAAAAATATCTCGTCACTGGCGCATTCGCGCCCCATTATTGTGCTGCTCTCAACCAGGGCTTCAAAGAACGAAATCAGCTCTGGCCGTGCCTCCACGGCCCCTTTTGCAGTGGCTGGCTGATACGTCTGGGATCATGGAGGAAGGAAACAACTTTCCTTCTTCCATGTCTGGGATGGTTTCTTCGTTCGCTTCGGGCAGTCAGTTCGCGTGACGGTGCTAGTTGCAGTCAGCTTACCACGCTCGCTGCAACCATTGCAAACATATCAGCCTGCCGCAGTAACTGGACTGTAGCTTGGAAAAAAGATACACGTGAGGCTTTCTTTATCGGAAATAAATGGGATCGGGGTTTCAGAAGGGGCTCTCCAACTTTGGAAATCATATCTATTGTCTAAGGCAGTAGTTAGTAAATTAGAACAATATCCAATTACTTAGTAGTTAATTTTAATATAAAAAAATAGTCTATGATGCGTCTGACGGCTGGCAGCTGTCTACAAGTGGTTTCTCTGGCCTAACTGAAATGATTTATTTTAAGGCGAAAGCATTTCTAGAATCATTGAAGTACTATCCCGTGCGCGAAAGTTGTGCACGAGACTGGTGCGCGAGATTTGTCATATTCCGCGAGCTCTGCTCTTGTCTAACGTTCTTCCGATCTGCAATCTGACACTTGAACGCGCGCCAAGGAACATCATGGGACAGGAGCGAAGGTATACCGTCCAAACGCACACTTGTCGGAGAAAGTGTGACAGATAATGCGTATTTCCTTTCCTGCAAACCAATTATAATTATATGTAGCACTGCAACGAATGCCGATAACAGGCAAACGATCAGAGGCAAAGATAGGAGAGAAGGGCAAGTTTTTGTCATTCTAATCTTAAGAGACATCTAAGAGATCCTCTAATTTTCTAATCATTGGCTAAAGTTACTTTGGACACCTGTATATAGGGGACTGAGAACGTTCGCAGCAGGAGAACCTCAGAAACACACTGCGCACCGAACAAGTTATTCGGAATCATTTATTCATGTTCAGAGCATTTTTGTTTGACAGCCTGTCCACAGCCGCGCGGACTGCCCATCGACTATTTTTATTACAAATATTTTATTTGCTTCCAGCCTGGACACACCGTGTATCTTCGCTTCGGCACAGGAAGGCACTGGAGGCTTTTACAGGATTGGTTTTTACACTTTAGCGCTTGTGTCCAGACTGTTAAATCGTGAATTATTTAAAGGGTTCGCGCTCGCCTGGGCAACAGTATTCCTTATTCAAAACGCATTCGCTCCTGGAAGGCTCACCTTTAGACTTTCGCAAGCTGGTGTACGACACCCAGTCGCATAGGTCCCTGAGGTTAACTGCTTTCCCGCTTGTCGCGTCCGGTGCCTCATTCCTCTTTAATGCATGCTCTCTAGTGAAGCCCGCTATGGCGAAAAACACTAGCGACTCAAAAAAATAATAATAATCTCGCTCGCAGCACATAGCACTTGGTAGCTGCGCAGTAGTGACTAGGAAAACAAATGTAAATTAGTAAGGAGGGAGGGTTCTTGTTGAGGATGCTCTTTTCTGCGCGGATCTAAATTATACAGATGAGCATGTATTGTGGTTGAGACTTTCCGTGGCCAAAGTGAATACAACATGAGGTGAAAATCAGAAATTACTGCAGAGGAAAAGTGGCCCACTCGGACTTTCTTAAACCAGCCCGAATAGGGCACGTGCATATTCATACGAAGAAATTAAACGAATTCAATGGTTTTCCCGGCCAATCGCTTCCCTGCGTTGCGCGAACAACCTCCACGCGCATCTACTCTTCCCTTACCCATCGCTTAGCAGCAATGCTGGAATGAAAATTAATTTTCGAGTAGAAATGCCATTCTTTATTTTAGAGCCTTATCTCCACGAAGAGATTTTTTCGTTTAAACGGCCCTCATCACCGGCGTCATTGTAGGTCATACCTGAAACTGCTGCGTCACCTGCTGTTCAAGCAATTTGTTGCCCAGCTCTGCTTTGTCCGTAACGAGGCGTGTAGACCTTAGACCTTCTCTATAATGTGCCATAGAGCGAAGAAAACCGACCCTGCGTACAGCAAGAGTGTAGCGTCTTGGTTTGGTTTGTTTGGTTTGTGGGGTTTAACGTCCCAAAGCAACTCAGGCTATGAGAGACGCCGTAGTGGAGGACTCCGGAAATTTCGACCACCTGGGGTTCTTTAACGTGCACCGACATCGCACAGCACACGGGCACCTTGCTTTTCGCCTCCACCGAAAAGCGGCCGCCGAGGCCGGGATTCGATCCCGCACCCTTGGGAACAGTAGTCCAGCGCCGTAACCACTGCGCCACCCCGGCGGGGTTGTAGCGTCTTAGTTGTGCTTTCTAGAACATCCGACGGGTGCAGTTTGTTCCCACTTGCTTTCAAATATCCAATGTTTCAGTGAAGGCTAAAAAAAATCCAAGAAACGGGATTTCAAAAGGGAAGAAATTAATGTCAGAGTAATGGCACTCTAAGCCAGGATGGATGTAGCTTCTTGTAAAAACTGTTCTAATTACAAAGGTAAACAGATAAATTCTGCTAATTAGCTGTTCTATCACATAGTTGGGTCCTTAGCGCCAATATAGAGATTGAAGCCGAGGAAAAGACAATGGCGTTTCATTTCAGTTCCTGAAACGCAAAGCAGGTTTTCTACCATACTGCAGCGCGAGTAAATATGGTTCGTTACATGCTTTTTTTTTTCTTTTCTTTTTTGTCCAGCCACCAAACTGAGAAAATTCGACGCGTAGCAAGCTCGACCGAACTGCGACATACGCTGATGGCATGTCGCAGAGTTAAAAATGGCATCCAATTAGAAGTACATGCGCCGTTGTGTGACGTCATATATATTATTTTGCTTTGCCGCTTTTTGTAAAGAAAAGAACAGTCGTTGCCAGCTACGTGTTCGTTATTCTTTATGGCAAGACAGAAAAAGCAAATGCATTACATGGTGGAGTAAAGCAACGTGTTCGAATTTGGTGCCATATTCACTGCAACACGTCATCAGCTGACGTCGTGCCTCCATCCAGCTTCAACCTGGTCTAATACCCTCTGTTTCGCTTTTGCATGGAAGAATACTGCATAACTTTTTCGCTTTGCGGAGCTTTAGAAAATAGTTTATTTTTATTTTTTTTAATATTTTACACTATATTTCTTACACACGGCTTCGAGCACTCTATTGGCAGCAACTTTCAGTTGCTTTCAGCAGTTACTTTAATAAGGAGTTAATTAGTGAGTTTTTGTTAATCAGCTATCAATTAGGAACGTTCTTACAGCGGATTACTCCCGCTACTGCTCGAAGTTTATTCGTCAAAGTATTTTTGCTATTTCGAACTGCCTATTTTTAGCAATGTTTGAAAGTGTTCGATGAAACACCCGGTACATAACTTGTGTTAAGCGGGGGGGGGGGGGGGGGGGGGGGGGGGAGAGAGTTTTAAGAAATATGCCTTATCCATTTATCGCCCCTCTCCTAGCCCGCGGTTTTCCTATGGATTGATAGGAGAAGACGTATATACGCTTCGCTTGTGCAGAGTAGCAACAGCACTGTATGCATGTACTGGGCAAAGAGTGCAGCAGTCGGGTAGAGTGGAGCAAGCAGTTAAACTAGTTGAATTATCTCGCCAGCGCGAGGAAGGTCAACTCGCTTGATCTTCTTTACTTCCTAGACTCAAGATAGTGTAAGCACCAACCAGGGCAAAACAGGATGATCTTAATTGCATAATCCGAAGCTGATTTGATCCCGCCTCCGTTTATGAACAGGGATAATTAAGCGTAAGTGATAGCACTTCTCCCCTTCATGGATCACTGCCTTGTCGTGGCGGAGGGGCTTGCGAAACTCGATGAAGTCGTGAGCTCCGCTGTGTAGGGCCATCCAAGATAGACAGGTCACGGCAGAGAGTTCTGACAAAATGTGATTCACTGGAGAAGGTAATGGCAACCCACTCCAGTATTTCCTGCCAAGAAAACCCTATGACCAGTCACAATACCATTAATGATATGGCGCTGGAAGATGAGCCCCCCAGGTTGGAAGGCGTCCCACATGTTACTGGGGATGAACAAAGGGCGATTCCTAGTAGCTCCAGGACGAATGAAGCGGCTGGGCTAAAGCCAAAAGGACGCTCAGTTGTGGAGGTGTCGGGAAGCGACCGGAAAGTCCGATGTTGCAAGGAGATGTATCACATAGCAACATGGAATGTAAGATCTATGACGCAAGGTAAACTGGATATCGTCAAGCGAGAAATGGACAGATTGAACATTGATATCTTGGGTATCAGCGAGCTCAAGTGGACCGGAATGGGAGAATTTAACTCCGGCGACCATTATGTCTTTTATTGTGGGCACGAATCCAAGAGAAGGAATGGGGTCGCTCTCATAGTAAACAGAAGAATGGGCAAAGCAGTGCTAGGGTACAACCCCAAAAACGACCGAATGATTTCACTTCGGATCCAAGGTCACCCTTTCAACATAACAGTTATCCAAGTCTATGCACCGACCACTACTGCTGAAGAAGCTGACGTTGAGAGATTTTATGCGGACCTACAATGCCTTTTAGACCGCACCCCATCATTAGACGTCGTTTATCTCATAGGAGATTGGAATGCTAAGGTAGGGAGTGAAGAAATATCCGGAATTACAGGCAAGTTCGGTCTTGGTGAGCCAAATGAAGCTGGGCAGAGGCTAGTAGAGTTTTGTCAAGAAAACAACCTGACCATAGCGAATACTCATTTTCAACAGCACAAGAGGCGCCTGTACATATGGACTTCACCGGACGGTCTGTACAGGAATCAGATCAATTATATTATTTGCCGGCAGAGGTGGAGAAGCGCTATACAAGCAGTAAAAACAAGGCCTGGGGTCGATTTTGGCACCGATCATCAGCTTCTTGTTGCCAAGATTAAGCTTCGATTGAGGAAAACGCAGAAAACTAGAAGGCCTTTCAGGTATAATCTGGATCAAGTTCCATTAGAATATGCTGGGGAAGTGAGGAATTGATTTCAAGAATTAGATCTAGAGGACAAAGAGCCCGAAGAGATGTGGACTGATGTTCGTGATATAATACAAGAAGTTGCTACTAAGGTAGTTCCAAAGCAAAAGAAATGCAAGAAAGCAAACTGGTTATCTGAAGAGGCTTTGCAAATAGCTGAGGAAAGGATGATGGCAAAAGTTATGGGGGAAAGAGAAAGATACAAGGTTCTCAATGCGGATTTTCAGAAAATAGCAAGGAGAGATAAGAATGCCTTCCTGAACATACAGTGCCAAGCAGTTGAGGACAACAGCCAATTAAGGAACACAAGAGCTCTGTATAAGACAATCAAAGATATCAAAGGAAGCTTCTGTGCTAAGCTGGGCATGATAAAGGACAAACGAGGCAAGGACCTCACTGAAGCCGCAGAGATAAAGAAGAGGTGGCAGGAGTACACATAAGAACTGTATAAGAAGGACCTGAATGTGCAAACCCAACATAAGACGGTTGTGATAACTGATCTCGAGCCGGGCATCCTGAAGAGTGAAGTTGAATGGGCCTTAGCCAGCCTTGCTAAGAACAAAGCTAGCGGAATTGATAGCATTCCAGCTGAGTTGCTTCAAAACCTCAACCATGACGCTGTTAACATTCTGCATACATTATGTCAGAAGATTTGGACAACCCTGCAGTGGCCACAGGATTGGAGGAGGTCAGTTTACATCCCCATTCCAAAGAAAGGCAGTGCCAAAGATTGTTCCAACTACCGCACGATCGCGCTTATTTCGCATGCTAGCAAGGTGATGTTGAAAATCCTCCAAGCTAGGCTGCAGCAGTATGTGGATCGGGAGCTTCCGGACGTGCAAGCTGGGTTTCGCAAGGGCAGAGGAACTAGAGACCAAGTTGCCAACCTTCGCTGGATCATGGAAAAAGCAAGAGAGTTCCAGAAACCCATCTACTTCTGCTTTATTGATTATGCGAAAGCGTTGGACTGCGTAGATCACAGCAGATTGTGGCAAGCTCTCCAAGAGATGGGAGTTCCAATTCACCTCATCTGTCTCCTCAGGAACCTTTATGAAGGGCAAGAGGCCACAGTCAGAACTGGGCATGGTCTTACTGATTGGTTTCCGATCGAGAAAGGAGTGAGGCAAGGCTGCATACTGTCGCCCTGCCTATTCAACCTATATGCAGAGTGCATCATGAGGAAGGCCGGTCTGGACGAGTCTTCAGCTGGAGTGAAGATTGCTGGAAAACGTATCAACAACCTTAGATATGCGGATGATACCACTTTAATGGCAGAAAGTGAAGCAGAACTCAAGAGAGTTCCGATGCGCGTACAAGAAGAGAGTGAGAAGTTTGGGCTTAAACTGAACATTAAAAAGACAAAGATCATGGCGTCTTGCCCTATCAAGTCCTGGAGCATCAAGGGACAAGAAGCGGAAGCTGTGACAGATTTTCTCTTCTTGGGCTCCAAGATTACCTCGGAAGGAGACTGCAGCCATGAAATTAGGAGACGCCTGCTTCTGGGAAAGAGAGCAATGGTTAGCCTTGACCGCCTAGTAAAGAGCAGAGACATTAGTCTGCCAACCAAGATCCGTATAACTCGTGCTATGGTATTTCCAGTTGTGATGTATGGATGCGAGAGTTGGACTGTGAAAAAGGCTGACCGCCGAAGAATTGACGCGTTTGAATTGTGGTGCTGGCGAAGACTCTTGAGAGTTCCTTGGACTGCCAGAAGATGAAATCAGTCGATATTGTCGACCATAAACCCTGACTGCTCATTGGAGGGTCAAATTCTAAAGTTAAAGCTCAGCTACTTTGGTCATCTGATGAGAAGAGAGGAGTCGCTGGAGAAAGATTTGATGTTGGGAAAGGTTGAGGGTCGCCGGAGAAGGGATAGGCAGCGAACGCGATGGTTAGATGGCATCCTCGAGGCACTGCAGATGAAGTTATGTGATGTTAGGAAGATAGTGAGAGACCGGAAAGCGTGGCGTGACATGGTGAATAGGGTCACGAAGAGTCGGACACGACTGAACGACTGAACTGACTAATAGCACTTCTTGAGCCAAAGTTAAAAAATTCGCTATTTCTGCCAATTCACAAGTATTCTATCTGTTAATAAATATATGAATGATTTAGCTGCGTAGCTGGCTGTGCTTCGACGGTCAGTAATAATAGAAGTGAAAACTCTAACCAATTGTACTATATCTTGTCCTACCCCATGTAAAAATGCTAAAGTCACCAGTAAAAGAAAAGTAGACGAGGCTGCGAGTGGTCAAGCATGTGGAGTCCCCATGTGAACCGATAATCGATGGTAGTGACTTATATATGGTTGAAGTTGGTACTTGCTGAAATTGAGGAATGTTGCCGTTATTATGTGCAGGAACCGAAGAAGAGTGGAATAATGAATATGACTCTGATACCTTCCCCTATTCAGCTGACCTTCCCCAATAACAACATATCAGCCGACCAAGCGCGTCATTTAAACTGCAAAAATGATGCTTTATTGCGTTTATACTGTTATAGGAACCTCCTTTTATGAATCACTAGAGGAAGCAACCGGCAGGTCTCGCTCAGGCGAATTCTATTTCAGTGCAGGATAAATCAGCTTCAGGTGATCGAAATGAACCCTGAGTCCTCCACTGCGCCATAATTCATTCTACCGTGCAGCTTTGCCGCGTTTAACCCTACAACCGTAGTCATAGTCGATTCTACTCCGGACGCCAAAAGAGTTCCTCAGTGCCCTTCAGTTCCCTTCGGGCCGGCCGGCGGCATCGCCAGTCTGAAGGCAGCGGCATGGCTCCGTGTGTGGCATGCGCTTCATGAACAGCGGCCGCCGCAGAGCCTTGAATCGGCAGGCGTGTCACGTTGGCTGTGTCCGCCGAAGAGGCGCCCTCTTCCTCGCCTTTCTCTTTACTCGGCGGATCCTCGCGCCTTTTACCGAACCACGCTTTCTCCGGTGTGCGCCTTGTTCCTCTCCGTGACGTTCGGTTGCGGTGTCTTCGTTTTGCTAGCACTGGATTCGGCCCTGAGAGGGTCCGCATTTCGTTCCGGGGCTTGGCGGTCTCGAGGGAAAGCTGTCGTCGTTTGCAGAGGAGAAAACGCCTGCTGCGCCTTCTCACGTGTAAGCGCCTCTTCAGACAGCCTGAGGACCACCGCGCGTCCTTGGCATCTTCCGCGCGAACTCTAGTCGTTTTTTTTTTTTGTTCTTATTGTTGTTGTTCATCTGCCACTGTAACTCACTTGCCCGTCTTTTCCGTTAGCACGACTTTGTTGTCGATGGCTTCGGAGTTTGGTGTGTAATGACTGATTTCTGCGGCGACCAAAAGTGTTCGAGTTTTGTTCGTTCCTGGGCTGGTTCAGTGGTACCGAACTGCATTACCCAGTGACGGTGGAAACTGTTCGATTTGTTCTCCGCTCGGTCGATGTCCTCAGTGGTAGAAATTTTGCAGCCATGCCTACAGCAAATGAGAAGTAAACGTGCCTGGCGCAAGTAATCATAGTCGTTCCGAATTCCCAGTAGAAACCACCCCTTCTCGGCATAGAGAGGCTCGCTCCAGATCTGCTTTTTCGCGCTTGCCAGGAACCTGTTATTCATAATGTCGAAGGCTGCACCAAACCTCTGACACGGTACCCCGATTTGTTTTTCTTCCGCTTGATTTCCGGCCACACTGTAGTCGCACATAACACAATTCCTGTATTGGTGCAGGTTTTATCAGCGAAAACAAGATCCATATCGGTAAACAAAACGTCGCCCTTTTTCACGTTATCTCTGCTCATTGTACAGGAAACTACACCCGTTGTTTTGTGCAAAAAGCTCTGTATATCTATAAGTCACGTTGTTATGCATAAGAATACTGACTGAAATTAAACCTGATTTCTTCCACCTACTCTAACGCTTTGAAATTTTATCCGTGTCATTCTAGATACGCAGATCTTGAAGATAGCCAGCTGATATTCCCAGCCGAGCGCTTTAGCCTACTGCGCCACGCCTGGAATTGTGAAACGCCATTCATAATTCTCCTTGTCTACTTTGAGGATGATAGTAGCGATGAAAAGGATGCTGTAATTGGTAATAATGACAGTGATGACGTTAGCGATAATAATCAGTGTGCATTTAGTTGATAATAATAATGAAAGCAAACGTGATGCACCATGTGCAGCAGCGACGCTCAGGATTTGGCATTCTGCACTTTAGATTCCACAGTACTATCGGAATTTTTAACGATGAGGCTTTCATTTATATATTTATGTAACGATTGGGTTTAGAGTGACATCATATTTCACGCTATTTGTAACCTTAATGACAAGTGTCGTGAAAGTTATATATATATATATCTAGAAAGGGGCACTGCGGTCGGTAGCGCAGCACGCAAACGTTTGTTGATCTAAAAACGCTGCGCTATTAACAAGGCTTTCATTTATATATTTATGCAACGATTGGGTTTAGAGTGACATCATATTTCACGCTATATATATATATATATATATATATATATATATATATATATATATATATATATATATATATATATATATATATATATATATATATATATATATATATATATATATATATATATATATATATATATAATCCTCCCCCCTCCCTTTTTTTTCGCTTTCATCATGACGGAAGAGACTGCCGAAGTTCTCATGTAGTGCATTGATTCTATTTGTGAATGGGCGAAATGATTACGCTTCGTGCTCTCTGCTAAGCTACTGGGGCCGCGTGTGGCACGGCTAAGATGCTACGTAGTTTCCCTTTCCTCGGCGAAATCAGTGGAGCAAGCTGTCAAAGTCAAGAGGGCTCCGATTGGGCAATTCGGTTTGTTTGTTTTTTACTCTTTAGATGACATCATACGAGGTTTCAGTGTGGGAAAATAAATGCACAGATAAAAAATAATCAGACGCTATGCCATCTAGAAACGAATAAAGGGTGCATACGCTGCGTGCACTCTCTATCAAAAGCCCTTCGGGCCAACTACATGCCTAGCACAGTAGGCATCCTCCACATACTGACATCAGACCTCAACAGCGAGTTGTTACATTCTTCGATTTACGCCTGCGCGTCTTTCCTGAAGTTCATAATGAATGAGGTCCACTATCCAGTAAATATGTGACGCTACTGAGGCTAAGATGTGACGCTAAGATAGTCAAAGTAGCCGAGGAGTTCTATACAGATCTCTACAGCAACCAAAGTAGTCAGGACCGTAAGGAGATTGGCGGTAGGGAAAAACAGGCAGACGTTCCACCAGTGACGAAAAACGAGGTCAAGAAAGCATTAGAAACTATGAAAAGGGGGAAATCGGCTGGAGAGGATCAGATGACTGCATATTTGCTAAAGGACAAAGGGGGGGGGGGGGGGGGGGGGGATATCGTGTTAGAAAAACTGGCTACCCCGTACACGTAGTGCCTGGTGTCATCGACGGTACCGGAACTATGGAAGAATGCAAACATTATCCTCATTCATAAGAAAGGTGACTTTAAGGACCTTAAAAATTACAGGCCAAACAGCCTACTGTCTGTTACGTATAATGTATTTACTAAGGTAATCGCTAATAGAATCAGGACAACCTTGGACTGCAATCAAGCAAAAGATCAAGCAGGTTTTCGAAAACGGTGCTCTACTATCGATCATATCCATACCATCAATTAGGTGATAGAAAAATGCTCGGAATATAACCAGCCCTTATACATAGCATTCATTGATCACGAAAAAGCATTTGACTCAGTTGAAACATCGGCGGTGATGCAGGAATTGCGAAATCAGGGGGTAGACGAGCTGTACGTGAAAGTGCTGGGAGATATATAGAGTGGCTGCACAGCAACCATAGTTCTGCATAAAGAAAGTAACAAAATTCCCATAAAGAAAGGTGTTAGGCAAGGAGACACAATCTCCCCAGTACTATTCACAGCTTGCTTAGAGGAAGTATTCAGAGACTTGGAATGGGAGCAGTTAGGGATAAGGGTAGATGGAGAATACCTCAGTAATCTGCGATTTGCTGATGACATTGCCTCGCTAAGCAACTCGGGGGATGAACTGCAAATAATGGTTGATGACCTAGACAGAAAAAGTAGAAAGGTAGGCTTGAAAATCAATATGCAGAAGACTAAAATAATGTTCAACAGCCTCGGGAAGGAACAGCAGTTTACATTAGGTAGCGAAATACTGGAAATAGTAGGCGAATATGTCTACTTAGGACAGATAGTAACCTCAGATCCGGACCATGAAAAGGAAATATCAAGAAGAATAAGATTGGGGTGGAGCGCATTTGGCAAGCACTCGCAGATTATGACTAGCAGCTTACCGGTATCGCTCAAGAGGAAAGTATACAACAGTTGCATCTTGCCTGTACTCACCTATGGGGCTGAAACGTGGAGGCTAACCAAGAGAGTTCTACTTAAGTTGAGGACAACCCAGAGGGCTATGAAACGAAAAATGGTAGGGGTAACATTAAGAGATAGGAAGCATGCAGAGTGGGTCAGAGAAATAACTCAAGCTAGCGACATTCTAGTGGAAATTAAGAAGAAGAAAAGGGCATGGGCAGGGCATGTAGTGCGAAGAGATGATAACCGATGGTCGCTGAGGGTAACAAACTGGATTCCAAGGGAAGGAAAGCGTAGCAGGGGGCGGCAGAAAGTTAGGTGGGCGGATGAGATTAAGAAGTTCGCAGGGGTCAAGTGGATGCAGCTAGCACAGAACCGAGTTAAGTGGAGAAATATGGGAGAGGCCTTCGCCCTGCAGTGGGTATAGTCAGTCTGATTATTATTATTATTATTATTATTATTATTATTATTATTATTATTATTATTATTATTATTATTATTATTATTATTATTATTATTATTATTATTATTATTATTATTATTATTATTATTATTATTATTATTATTATTATTATTATTATTATTATTATTATGATAATGATGATGACCGCGCAAGCTTGATGGTGTCTAATATCGCACCTTCCATGCACCAGTCACGGAGTCCGAGGGTCTGAAAACGAAAGAGGAATAACAAAAAAAGAAAACAATGAGAGCCCCTAACGAGAAGTGCACTTTAAGCTCTGAATGAGAACACTGGCGCACGTTTTGCACGGCGTGTTTCCACCCCGTGTCTATGGCTGGGACCATTGTCTCGCTGTTAGGCAACGCACTCACGCAACACAACCAATACTGACAGGTGAAACGTGCCTTGGCGCTGAGAGTAATGTACAAAGCTCGCCACGCAGGAATCAACTATCAGTGGCAGAGAAGAGGGAAGGAATAAGACCCCCCTAATGGGACTCGGCGCCATCGACATGTCGTCGGCCCATCTGGCCTTAGAGAGGGCATTTCGTGTCCCGCCGCTCCTCACGGGCCATCGCAGCGGATAACGGTGCGAGGGCCCAGTGTTGACGAAGAGGTTAGAAGCGCAGCAGCTATGGACGACGCGACAGCGATAGGCAAATGAACGAAGGGAGAAAACGCTGTTTGGGCAGCAAAGGCACGTTCGCTGAAGGACCGTGATCAGCGGCGCGCGGGAGCGGGAGACGCGAGCACGCCGTACCGAATGCAAAACACACCCTGTTCGCTGTTCGTGCGAGTGTTCCCGGCTGTGCGTTTGTGCGCGGCAGGGCACCTTTGAGCCCATCACAGCGCGTGTGCGAGAGGCACGTGTGCAATGCGTCGGCAATAGCAATGAGTTGTGCAGGTCTTGCGTTTGTTCGCATCTTTGTGTTGCGCGCTGCTGATCTTGGATATACGCGCTGAGCGGCGTTCACTCGCCCCGATCGTGGGAGGAAAGGTCACTGGCGCGTGTTTACGTTGATGCCCGGCCGCTGGTGCGTGCATGCAAACAAGCCTTCCGTGGTGCGGGGAAACCCCTTGCGCGGGAAAAGTGTTTCCTGTTTAGCTCGCACTCTCCGCTTCTTCATCGCTCCCCACGGTTCCCACCGGCAACGATCGTCCAGGCATTTTAGAAAGCTCTCTGAGCAGAAATTACTTTGCCAGTGGCATTAGTATAACTTTCTGAAATCAATGGCTTGCAAACATTGAGCGTGAATGTTGACGGAGAGTGAAATGACGTTTCTGTAATGCTCCGAGTGTTTAAATGAAGCGCGAAATTGCGACCTCTTCATCCGCTTGCTTTATTACACTGCCGTGTCAAAAAATTATTTCTTTGTTGTTGTTTTTTGCGGATATTTGTTTGTTGAGGAAGGAAAAGTGGGCCTAGCTTGCATTTTATAGACCCATCGTATCGTGGCGCTCCGTCGCTTTGGCGTTCGTCTTCCGAGCATGGTGCCCTAGATTTGATCCTACATGCGGCAACTGCCTTTCGATGCGAGCTACTATAATACGCTTGTGTACACAGATTTTAAAACGTGTTTTGAGTCCCTTCTTGACGCGATTTACAGTGAAAATATTATTTCGGCAGGTCACGCTGCTATTTAGTTATTTACCTAATTAATTTTTTACATATGTGCCTATCTGAGTTCTGCCTTTTTTCAATTTTCCTCCTTATTTCAGCATTGAAGCCCAATAGATGGCAAGAATATTTCTAGAAGTTTGCATGCGTTTTCACGCCGCGGGCTTTCAACAACCTTCTGACTTACACCCCCCCCCCCCCCCCTTTTTTTTTTTTTTTTTTTTTTTTTTGTCTTTCACTTTGAACTTTTCAGGTGAGTCCCGCATCGCACTGGCTTGGTCTTGTTTGCTGGAAGCAGCTCGTCGTCAAACCATGGTGAGTGGAGGAGTGTCCGACAACTTGAAGAACCGGCCACGCGTCGCCTATGCCCGGGCAACGCTCGTCGCTGGTCTGGCGGCAATACCTGTCACCGTAGCAGCGAGCCCACGCCGCAGGCAGCGCTCTCGTCGCCGCGGCGTCAATAAGCTCGCTATAAACGAATTGATATCGAGCCACCTCGTTTGTCATCCCCCTCAGAGTTCTCCTATAAGCGCTTGCCCTTCGTCGTCGCTGCTCAGATGAAACGCATACCTGTAGGAGACGGGCAAACGACGCACTACGTCGATCGCCTCTAGCGTCGTCTTCCCTCATCACTCTTCTCATATGTGCGCTCGAGGATCCTCGGGATGGCGCTTATCGCTTTACTCCGCGCTAGAAGTCCTTTCTGCATTTTGCACCTGGGCCTAGTTTTTCGACGTCTTTGCAGGAAAGACGAAAGGCTAGAATGAAGTTTGTGGAACCTGCCGTCGGAGAGGTGTCGCACTTTTAATCTATTTCTGTAAGGCGAGCACAATTTATCTTCTCTGCTCAGCGTCTTCACGCAGAGTTCCCATAGAAAGATGATTGGGACGGAGTGGTCATTCGTCTTCTTATGAGTCGCTACTCCAAATCAACTACTGTCATCGTGGTAACAGCATGGTGGCGGCTGCTTTGAAGTAAATGGCGAGGGGGGAAGGGCGGAGATATGTTGCTGAGGTAACTATTGGAAAATCAGTCGCATTTACAGGGCTTAGGAGACCCCTATCGTTCTCTGCCACAAGTATCCGCAGTTTTGTTTTGATTTTTTTTTTTTGTACATGTTTTCCTCCGCAGTAGCTTTAAATCGGGCGTGTTTCCGCATGATTTTTTTTTTTTCTTTTGATCTCCTTCGGTGTTCTCACGGCCTGTTGTGTGACTATGTTTCGTCATAAGTAAGCAAAGCATCATTTTTGCGAATTTGGTAAGAAAGTCATAATTAAACATTATGCAGTGTTTTACAGCGAAAAACATACACTCCTAATTTGGCTCCAGACACGTTTTAAAAAGACATTTATCCCTAAAACTCATATGGAACCATGATTAAGAACTAGTCTCTCTTGCGGTGCCGTGTAGCAACGTGCTTCACATGACTAAACCGCATACGCGATTTTTAGACGGGGCGATGGAGCGCCCGCGGCTTGCTTGCTTGCCGCAACGTTGGTTTACCCTGTCATAATTGCATCACAATGAATAAATGGCGCTAAAGACGAGAACGAAAAGCAATAAAGCAAACAGGGCGATCGCTGTACTCGCAACTGAAATTTATTCAAAAAAAAAAAAAACAATGAAAGCCCAAGCCGCACCAAACCACATATTAATCAAATACCAAAAATCAAGTCATGACAACCCAGTACGCATGCCATGTTCAAGAAATCTAACCTCATTATCTGTTAAAGCGATGGACCTGTCAATGACACATTCTTCGCCTAATCGCATGATATACCTGGCCTCAATGATTTCCCGGTTGATCTGCGCCGGATGGCATCCACAATACCTGCCTGTGGAAGAAAGATTGGCAGCCTTCACACCCCTTACAATACGCAACCAGATTAGACCCCCTACCAATCTCTAGTGATCTCTCGTGCTGATCGTAACCGAACATTAGCACACCTGCCCAATTGTCCCACGTACACTTTATCACAAGATGACGGAATTCTGTGTGCCAAGCCCATTTCACATGAAACATAGGTATACTCATGCTTCACCCAACACGTGTTATATTCCCGGACCTTTTTTGCTGCTTTGTTCTTAGCTATGCTACATATTTTTGACAATTCATCTGGTGCTGACAAAACCACATCAACATCATACCTTCCGGCCACATTTTTCAAATTGTGTGACAGGCCATGCACATTGGCAGGACCATAGATCTTATAGCTTTTTGGCTCTTCATCCTCGTCTTTAGCGCTGTTTATTTATTATGTCTCCGTACCAACTAGCCTAGATGTCTCTTCTATTACTGTAATTGTACTAGTCAGCTCGCCGGAGTTTTGCAATCGGTTTGCACAGAATGGGGAAGCTATGGCATTTCAGTGACTATAGCGTTTAAGCGTGGAGTCTGTGAAGTGTGGTTGGAAGGCAACCGAGGCTGACTGTTGACGCAAAAGAGCAAAAGAAGGCTCACTATACACATCAGCAGCGCAGAGCGGCTAAATTATGTATAGGTCTTTGAGACGCTTAACCAGGCAGACGGCTGTGCACCTCCAAAGTAGAAGAATCCCCCCAGACCGTCGGCTGCCGATGAACTTTCGTTGAGTAGTGCACTAAGAGAGTAAGCTTACATCGACTCATTTTTTTTTTTATTCATTATAGATCAGTCACTTGAATTGCGTATTGTCCAAGTGTTTGGTTATGGCAGTGTAAAAATACGAGTTAACGACAGGCCGAGCTTGAGAGGCATATGCAGCTGAAGGGCTGTTCGTACGGAGTAGTTAAAAATCTGGTGCTGGCGTCGATTAAGCTTTGTTGTTTCCAAGCCATCTTTCATTCTCGGTGTCAGCAATCTTGTCCAAAGTCTCTTGCGGTCCTGTCGCTCTGCAGTCTCCTTTATGGCCGGACACCACAATACTTCAATGATGTACCCGGTCGGCTTATACTCGTTAAGACGGTGAAGTCGGCCCAGCGTGGCTGGTGAAACAAATTTTGAGCACCTGATTTCTAGTCTAAGTTAGGGTGTTTATCTAAAACTACTGCACCAAAAAGAAAAAGTGGAAAACACAAAAGTCTAACTAGGAGGGTAGAGGCGTAGGCAGAGGTGGGGAGAGGAAGGGGGTGATTTGCTTTATTACGAAAGCAGTACTACTATAAGTTTCGAGCCTTCAGCGTAGCACGGCCGGTAGCCACGTCGTACCCACGTGACGCTAGGGTGTGGGCTTTCAGGAGCTGTCTCTGGTTTCACATGGGACGGTTATGCCAAAATCAGCCTGCTAGGACCCTGGCATTCAAGTTACCCCTATAGACCGTTTACAAAGAGTAGTTTTACTCTCCCCAACAGATGGCGCCACTAGTACGGCCGTCATTGCTGGCCTTCGGAACGCATCGGCGCGCACTGCGGACAGCTGCTGTGCATCTTGTGTAAGAATGCCGGCTCACTTTTAAACAACGCTGCTTGGATGCAGGTGTCATCTGTATTGTCGAAGTATTCTGCAAGGAAGTAGAGCTAATGAACCTGTTGTTTATTGGCGGAAGAACAGATGATGCTTTCTACATAAGGTGCACATAAGGTGTACATAAGCTAGGCCGGCGCTTTTCTCGGAGGTGTATCACGAGTTCATTTTCCGTTCTGGAAAAATAAAGCGCTTGTGCATTCTAAAGAAAGGCTATACCTCACACACCAGCTCATTTTAGTACCGGCAGTACCCATGGGAATGTGAGAACGACCCTGACGTTTTCTGAGGTGTTGTATATTGCGCCATTGATACCACGTTATTTTCGCATGGCGTTAAGGAGTACCTTGACGTGGCTATTAATGTATATGCATTTATAAAAATTGATTGTGCAGAGAAAGAAAGTCAGTGTGGGCATGTCAGTGAATTTGCTTACTTTAATTAGGTACTGTTCCCAAGATATATGCGGTATTGAATCCCGGCCTCGGCGGCTGCTTTTCGATGGAGCCGAAAACCCAAGCGCCCGTGTGCTGTGCGATATCAGTACACGTTAAAGAACCTCAGGGGGTGGGAATTTCCGCATCCTTCACTCATAGCATCAGTCGCTTTGGGATGTTAAACCCCACAAACCAAACCAAACTTTAATTAGACAAGCACTGCTGCAATCGTAATAACTGCTGTTTTTATGAAACTAATGCACAGACCAATGATAAAATTTACCATAATAAGAGTTTTTCTATCCGCACTTGCTTGGGCTGTCTATACAGTGGGTTCTGAATTACGATGCAGTTTCCAGTCACTTTCGCCCGAGCGCAGGTGATTGCCGCTGAGCGCCTGATGCGGCCATCAAGCAGTGTAATAGTCTTTTGAAGCCAGGACGTTTACAGGAGGTAAATTATACCTTATCAATTGTCGGGGATTACACTCGCGTCCATACTGAGCAGTAAATATTGTGCACAGTGTTAAATGATGAACATTAATAATGCGTCTCAGCCAGCACGGTCTGAACATGCGTTCGCCCTCTGCGCAAGAGAATAAGAAAAAAGTTTGAGGGGACAATCAGTTTGTAATCTATTCAGTTTTACAGAAAATGTTTTCCACTGAGAGCGCAAGAGAGGGAATTGGTAAAAAAAAAATAAAAAAAATAAAAAAAAAAAATTTAAAAAAATGAGCCGACGGCTGACGGTTTGTCGAAACATTCTAGCCAATGCAGATAGTTAGGAGGATGCAATAATTGAAATACGCGGTTAAATATTTTTAGCACCTACACACACACTATGAGCATTCACAGGAAGTTTTTCGGCTGTCTACAAGCTCGTTGTCCCCAGCGATAGCGGGTACGCTGCACCACGCAGCCGAGTACTAGCGCGCCGAAAGCCGTCAAACCAGAAGGCCCGAAGGCCAGCGATGGCGGAAGGGTCACATGATCAAATATGGCAGCGCCCATGCGCTCGCGCTGTAAAGGGTCTATAGGCAACTAAGGCACATTCATAAGGCACGTCAAATTCAAAAACTTTTTTCTTTAAGTTACACACGGAAACACTGCCAGTAAAGAAGTTCTTGGAAGGGAAGAATTTATTTTTACCTTAGAGTTCTCATTGCTTAATTTGTAAACAGCCAGAAACTATAGACCTCGTTTTCCTACATTGTTGGGAAGGGGCATACTTCTGGGATAATTTACAAAGGACTTTAAAAAAGGAATTTCCATTAGACTCGCATGGTGGTTGGTGGGGTTTAACGTCCCAAAGCGACTCGGGCTATGAGAGACGCCGTAGTGGAGGACTCCGGAAATTTCGACCACCTGGGGTTCTTTAACGTGCACTGACATCGCACAGCACACGGGCGCCTTGCTTTTCGCCTCCATCGAAAAGCGGCCGCCGAGGCCGGGATTCGATCCCGCGTCCTTGGGAACAGTAGTCGAGCGCCATAACCACTGCGCCACCCCGGCGGGGCAACTCGCATGGTATTAGGTACTAGAATGAGGATGGGGTGCCTTTTGACCTTATTATGCTAATGACCCTCCACTGTATTTGGCGCTCGAGAATGGCAGGATACCATTGCGATCCTGACACACGGCCAGCACGGATCTATTTTCGGGAAGGCATGAATAGATATATTGAAATTCAGAAACTTGCCCCTGAAGCTCCCGAGTGGCTCGGAAGATTGGAGCCATTAGTGACCCTAAGAGAATTTTAGCATGACGACGCCACAACCCACCTGGATGATTGTTGTATTAATGAATGCTCATTGTTCCCTGTAAGTGGTTTTGTGTATTGTGCCGAAGTCAGGCAATAAAAAAAAAAGGCACATTCATACTTGCTTGGTTAAAGCGGGGCTTTATATGTTGGCTGAGGAAGAAGAAAAAGAGAAGAAGAATGCTCGGTCACCCGAAGCTAATGCTTTCGCTTGATGTTTGGTTCAGCAGAGTAAAATCCTTTTAATTTTTTTTTTGTCTTGACGAGCTAAGAGCTGTAACGGCAGAGTACAAAATTTATTTATTTGACTGATTAGTTTTTATTACTTTCCACTTGTTAAAAACAAAGTCGTTGGATCCATAGCCGATACGGCTAATGAATGGTTCAAATTGTTTAAGATATACATTGATAGTGGCAAACGTTTTCATATGACAAAACATAGGATGTTTGACTGAATAAGATATTAGCAAGGTGATTCACTACATATGCTGTGTGTTAAAAACATTTTAGGTGTTGGCCATCTGCACAGCAAAGACCATGCGAAATCATTCTCTGTGCATTTTAAGTTGTATTGTTGTACTCTGGTCCCGCAAATATATTTACGGGGTTAGTCCCCAACTGAATGTCGGTTGAATATTCCATTATTTAATGTGAGTGCATCGATCCTTTTCAAACTGACAATGTGCGAAACCAGGCCGTATGCTTATCCATTTCGGTTTTTTGCGACAGAGATACAAGTTCCCTGCCTTAACTTGGGGTGGGCTGATAGCCTGTAGTCGTCCTCCCGCCAGACCACCTCCCTGTGAGCGGTCGGGAATCAGAACGCTATATCTGTAGATAATAAATTGTTCTTTTGCTGATTTTATTAAAAACGATGTCGACTGAAGCACTTTTTTCGTGATTTACGTCATCCTGTCCTTACATCTCCCGTAAAAGTTTTCGTTTTCTTTGCCGTTATACCATGGGCACTCGCGCGACTGTTTTAGTAGGAGGCTAAAGTCAGGCTTAAAAACAGAGAAGGACTGCTGATTTCGAGTACTAATGCTCGCTAAGCAGTACATTTGAACGCACATACGCACACACACACACACGCACACAAATATAAACAAATAGTTTTACCATTCACTGACACTTCAACAGATCGTCGATATTTCTGTTTAAACATGTCTTGCGTGGTTTATTCTTATTAATTTCTTTTCAGTCGCACGGACTATTGTACACGAGGCACCATCATTCCAAAAAACACATTACTTTGAAAGATCGCAGTAACAAAATAACGCATTAAACGCAATCAAACATTTGTCTCGTAATATCTTTCCATTTGAAGGAGAGCCTCCAATATGGTTACACTTTTTCCGGACGTTTTTCGGTGGAAGGCGTGGCTATATTAACTATAGCTCTTTTCTTACCTGAGCAGCAATTTTGGTGCATTTGGAGCTCATGGAGCATCTTGAAATGTAAAAGGGTGAAGTTGAAACAATTTTTTTTTTTTAAAAGGGGGGGGGGGGGGCACAATTCACTAAACATTTCATGCGTACTTCGGCCGAGTGACTGATCGCTGTACTGTGATTGTTGAGCCCAGCAGCATTGCAACGAGGGAGACGGGATCAAATGTTCTCCATTACTGGATGCCACTAATATCGAGCCCGCGTGCATTGGAGCTAGCTCAAGAAAAGGGCAGTGCTTTTAGTGCGAAGGCACTCATACGCTCACTACTACCGACCAAGAAAATTGTCAGGTATTGTTTGTTTGTGCCGTCGCCCTGACCAGCTAATCTGTTTCGTGAAGTCACAGCAAACGTGGCTTTCGCTCGGGTTATTCAAACTAAGTCCGGTATAGCGGCTCCAACTCTCCAGTCTTCCTGGCGGGTCTTCCAAATTTGTCAGCCAAAAGAGAGAGTGTTAGAACCTATGACTGATCACGAGCTCCTGTAATTTCTTTCTTTTTTTTTTTTCCAAATTGAAAACACCAGAGCGTACTGCAAACAATGCAGTTCGAACCCGGGGACTGAGCCGAGCATCTTTACCACTGAGCCATCGAAGCTTTTTCCTTTCTTTATTGCCGGCTTGAAAAAAGCTGTACAACATGCGTTAAAAAAAAAAAAGAAAAGAAAACACTACCACCCGCTTGGCGGAGCGTTGATTAAAACCGTTTAAAATTTGCAAGGTCATTCATTATACAGATCCGGACGGGTGGTTCACTTTGGATCCTGAGAACATAAACAAGTAGGGCCCATGGCCTCCGAGATCAAACAAGCCGTTGCACGGGAGCTGATTGCAGAGACCCCGATTAAACCTTCATAACTTTACGCGGCGACTACCAGATTACGTTACCTCAGCGCAGCCGGTTCACAGCCATCAGGTACCGTGCAAGAAACAGTAATTACACCGAGTTAAAACAAGACGAAAAAACTTTGTGATATCGCGCTATAAACGGTTTAGCGGAGATAACCCATGATAATTTTTATATTTTCAATTTCCTTCCACGCCCACAAATCTTGCACAGGCAAACAATCTCCTGCACCCAGAAGATGCTGATCGACTACCGGAGCAGAAAGGCATCTGCCAAGACTATGTTGGCGTTCTTGTTTTTGGGCCTCGCCGTACCGCATGTCCACTAGGGACAGTCGTGACTCGTGGGTAACATTCCAGAGGGAAGAACTGTGACGGTCTCGAAAATTTCTACGAATTACGGGAAAGGTTTTCAACACAATTTTTTAGATATCATATATGCACCACCACAATCAATGTAGCATCCGCAGTTCCTTCCTCAAGTATGCTTTCAGTTTTCTGTGTTATTTATCTTTAATGCATTACCGCATTGCTTTTATGGCAGTCTTGATCACTCAATATTACCTCAAGACAAACTTCCGAAGAAAAATTTGGCTATGAATCACAAGCCTGTACTCTTTCTTTCAATATGTTCATAAAATTATCTTACAATATTTCGCAGTGGACTAGCAATTATTTTCAAAAACACAGCCAATATTTTTTTCGATAGCAGTTTCAAATATTCGGTGCAAGTACAGGGAAAAAATTAGCCGCAATTGTTTTTTTTTTTTTTTTTTCACCCGTCGAAACTTCTTACAATTCCCATCAGCGTATGCGTAACAGTATCTTGCCGTATCCCCAGTTGTCACACATGAAAGCGGTGTCCCGGAGAGGGGGACTTGCCTCTTTTCTTATTTTACTAGAGGTTGAACTCTACTTCAAAAAGGCACCTAAAGTAGTTCCGCGTCTTTCTAAATGTGGCGGCGTTGATAAAGACCAACGCGGACATCATTGCGCAGTTTACCTGTAAACAACAAGAAGGCTGCAGCTATGACGAGAACTTTAACTGCTAATGCCAATTATTGTCGCAAAGGTTTGCTCGCAATTGCAGCTTTCAAAGTAAGCTATTAATGCTCATTTGACTAAAGGGTTAAACAGCAACCCTTTATTACAATATTTTCTTCCGTCCATGTTTGCAGACAAGGGAAAAACCTGGCGCCGTGTTCGCAGCCTTCCCAAAGGCTTCACGTTCAACGCACACCTCAGTCTATCGTTGCACAAAGATAAATTAAACGTAAAAGATACGACTACTTTTTCTGCATCGCTAAAATAAAGTTGCAAGCACATCAGCCTAGTCGAAACACAATCCATTATTTAAAATCATATATGTGCCTGGTATTAATACAGGAAACGTTGCTGAGCTATTCTGGCTGAAGCAAAAGCCTTCGATGTCGCGTGCGCAGTTTGGATGGACTTCACGCGTCGAGCTCGCATTACCCTCGTACACGTTGAAGATACCTTCCAGCTTCTTGTTATCATATTGCATTTCTGCGCATCTGTAATAGTTACGCGATGGTGTGTATGCTAGACTAAACATAAATGTTGTGTTTGGTTTCTTCAAAGACTCGTGATCTGGTCCTCTTGCTGGTTTCTCGTCGCAGTAGCACGTGCCTTGAAGTGTATAGAAAAACGTAGAGTGCAAGCGCAACGTTCTTCGCGGCCGACGTTTTGGCTGATTTTCATTGCGTCGTTGCACTGAAATTTCATTGCGCTTAGTGTTCACGCAACACACGGGACAAGGCAAATGGCGGTAGGCACAACACATGGTAAATAGGGCGACGAATAAAGTTCGCCACTCATTCGCCATCTTGTGGTAACAAACCTGATAACATCAAACCTAAAAACTGCTTGTGGAAGGTAGTGAAAGGAAAGAAAGAAAGATTTCCTGACATTAAAGGGGGAGTTTCTGGTGGCAGGCCACTAACATCAACATGCCTACTATTCAAACGCATTCATTCAACATGTGCTGTATATGTAAGACGGCATTCAACATCTAGCTCCGCGTTATTGTCTGTATCATAACTCGTCCCTGTGCGCTGTAGAGCGTAATTCCACCCGGACTTCGACAGTTGCGTTAACAGGGCAGCGAAGCTTTTCAATCGAACCTTGGGGTGTGGCAAATAGACGGATGCTGACAGCTGCACTCGAGCGTGCTGCGAGTACAGCCTGGAAAAGCTGTACGGCGATGACGGCGTGCCGTCTCGCCGTGCGTCTCCGCCGCACTGGAGCGGAGCGAGTCTGCCGCCGTGCATGGTGCAATGCCTCAACGAACTGGAACGAGTTGACGGACGTGATTCGGTCATCATGCAGTACGTGCTGTCGTTTGTGTTAGCTACAGCTGGCTGCTGCGTCCCTCGCCACGGTCGTAAGATTTTAGAATTTGAGGTGTTGAGCCAACAAAGGGAGATCTTGGTTAATCCTACTGTTTCCGATGTGTCTTAAGGGTCTGCCAGCAATGCATTCACACGGTTTTGGCATAATGCTGTCGAGCCTAAGAAAGGCATAAAAGCCATAAAAGAAGTGGGCACGGATAGAAATATTCAAGTAACAACAAAAATTAGGAGGACGCTTAAGCTTGATCTCAAGAACAGACGCGATAAGACCTTGAAAACTTTTATTCAATGATTTTTGTTTTGCTATGTTTAAGACGTTTCAGTGTTTTAAATATTATTTTTAGACATCCCAAACACATATTAGTAAGCCATGTGCATCAGAATGCGCTCATTCGGTGACCCTCTGACACTCTTAGCATCAACGTCTATTCTTGACCTATGCATTGCATGCCCACCTGGCATGCAGATGGCCTGGATTTGAATCCAAGTTGCGGCGCTTTTATTTTATTGAGACGCTATTATTTTCAGAAGTACCCTCGTTATAAGTTCCTCACCACTTTTGGTGTCATTTGGATCCTCTCCCCAATCATTAGCTTAATTTGAATACGAATTGAATGCGTTGAATTGAATATGTCTTGCGAGGTCATGTAGTTGTGACGTCAAGGCCCTGTCGACTTATCAGGGCTGTTCTCGACTGCCGTCTACGGCATTGGCTTTTCAGCGAATTTTTCCGCTTTACGTCAAGTGGCTGCGATATCATGACTCGGCAACAACAAAAAATAATAATAAATGACTTCAGCATTTAGGCTACCGATGTCATCGACAGTCTCAAGGAGACACATCATCTCTAACTTGACCTAAACGCCAGGTTAACACGCTTGGTGACCACAGAAATAAAAGGGAAATACCATTGTCTCAGGAACTCCTTTTCTCCCAAGAAAAATAGTTCTCACAAGTAACCAATACGTTCACGACGTAGACGACCGAGAATCTGCCACACAGCACGGCGTCGAAACCCACTACTCACAGCCACGCAACGACTTCGCCAGGAACTGAGTAAGCCTGCCACTACTAACAGACGTGCGAAACGGCCATTGGGAAAGTGACCGTGCGAATCAAATGAAGCATTGTCCTGCCTGCGGAATCCCGCATGAACCGCTCGCCAGAAAACACGCTTCACCACGCAGGTGGCAGTTGCGTGGCGATTTGGCTCTGCGAGCGAGTAGTTCGAGCATGCATTGGAGCGGACGACGCCCTATCGCCCCAGGCTGCCGTGAGTAAGCAGCACAGCCCAACAGAGTCGCCAAACCTTGTGATGGCCCGGTAGCGAGGACGACACTATTTATTTATTTATTTATTTATTTATTTATTTATTTATTTATTTATTTATTTATTTATTTATTTATTTATTTATTTATTTATTTATTTATTTATTTATTTATTTATTTATTTATTTATTTCAGTTACCCTCTTGGCCCGGTGGCCATTATAGAGGGAAGCGGGACTTGGCAAAAAAACAAATGGAGGGGAGGAAAGAACATGGGTACATGGTCCCACCGGACTCGACGGATTGATTAACGCCGATTTCACGACACAACCGGTAACAACAGCTCCCTCGTATCGACAACACAGTCTTCGAAGATATTCAAGGCAGATCACTGAAGAGAAGTTTATTACGACTCATATACATATACACTCATATACTCGTATACATGCACATATACACGCTATACACTCTGTCCAACACTATATCACACAATGATATACAAGATGCAGGTCCGTCCAGCACAACGACCATTGCACTAATGCCAATCTAGAAAGCACACAACAGGTCACCGGTTTAGAAAAAGTTTTATTAGACATTAGACATTCACATTAGACATGCACATGAGCGGTGACAAATGACCAAAACAGGAATTGCACATGATTAATTTGAAATTGCACATAAAATACATTCTAACGAACGAATACATCACAGATCAGTATTTACATACAGAATAAAATTTGGCAGTTCGTGATGACGATGATATATACAATTTTGAATGGCAATGCACATGAAGGTATTGACAGTGTAGAATAATTTGCCAAATAAAATTGATTTGAGCGTGTCCCATTCATTTTCAGCACTGTCAAAAAGCGAGACGCGTAAAGCTCGCGACAAGCTCTCACGCGAACGCGAATCGTGTAGTACGCGCACATCAAACTCCACGGACGAAATGAGGCAGCGCTAGGAAAGTAAAGGCTGAGCACGACTGGCTGATGGTCAGAAATATGAATGGGCGTCTGAGGCAAGGTCACAACATCCATAGCCGACACGTTGATAGGGACTGCGGCACATATGCGCGGTCCAGCCTGCTCACAGATGAACCACGACGCCATGTCCAGCAGAAACGCGACCCATGCATGAGTTCATGGGCTTCAACAAGCGCAAAATGCTGAACCAGGCGCTGCATTTCACGTGCGTTCCAAGTCGGTCGCCCTCGACCAGGGCCTTGAACATATACGTACGAGTTTATAACACAATTAAAATCGTCCACTGTTATTAAACCCTTTAAAGAAGTTACTACTAAGGCTGGAGTCCGCCGGAGCATAAATGCACAAGATGTGCAACCTCACAGCCGCAAATAAGCAATCGAACGCTAGCACACGCCCAAACCCATACGAGGGTAACTGGTAATGCTGGCGAAGCCAAAGGAATCCTGGCGGAGTGACTAAATGCCATGCTAGAAAGCATGCTTTCATGGACTAAGCAGGTTAAGATTATCTTGCCCAATACATTTTCAGAATTTGTCTTGAAACTCTAAGTTGGTTTTTCAACATTTCGCATTTTAGACTGGGCATTGCTGTTAATTTGAATAGACATCATAAATTCGTTAATAAAATTCCGAGGACATCATCTATAAGAGTTTTAAAAGCGTCACAAATGCTCCCTATAATAAACCTTATCGAGGAAGGAAGGGCTTCCTGTCGCGCTGGTTTAGTGGTGATTAAGACGCCCGACTACAGTGCCGGAGTACCCGGGTTCGAGCCCGACCTCGACGGCTGCGTTTCGATGGAGGCGAAACAAAGGCGTCCGTGTGCTGTGCGATGTCAGCGTACGTTAAAGATCCCCAGGTGGCCGAAATTACTTCGTAGCCCTCCACTACGGCTCCTCTTTATCTCTTTCCACGTTTACTCCCACCTTCCTCCCTTCCAGTACGGCGCGGTTGAGGTGTCCGCAGAAAACAAGTGAGACAGTTACCGCGCCTTTCCCTTCCTATAAATCAATCACACGGGCAAGTTTAGTGACACCTTCACGAAGTGCACTACATAAGAAAAGTGACACTTTCGGTGCTCGCTGTCACACGGCAAAATCAAGTGTCATTTTGAAATGAAGGCAGTGCCGATGCGGATACTGCGGCCCTATGTGCAAATTAATTAGTTTTCACGAAAATACCTTAAAATTCAATTTATTGCAGGCACATGACCCCAAGCTCATATTCAGTTCATTTGTGCATTTGAGTACATGAATTTGACTAAAATACATCAAGTTGTCGCTCGAGCATGTTAGCTTGACCGAGTTTTTCGCTAACGTGCATGGTTACTGCTGTTCACATGCAAAACCGACCTCGTTTATACTATGTAGTTACGCTGCTAACCGCGGTTATCGCGAATGTAGCTTTGCAACTGATTTGCACCGAAATCCGAGAAAATGCCAGTAGCAAGTATACATATGGAGCGGAGTCACCGGTGTTCGAGCGCGAAAAGTTATCGAGCTGGTATGATTCAGAGCAGCACGCATTTTTCACACGAAATCATGTCCGACGGCGGTTCTATGCAGCCTAAAATGTCCAGCGGCGCAGCACCCACGTACGGCAGCATCGTCACGTCTTCACAGCGTTTGCTTGCCGTTGTACACAACGTCGAAAAAGGTCCGGTTTCCGCAGCATCACGAAAGTAGGCGAGTAGTTCGCAGCGTTCACAGCACCGGATGCTAATAGCTTTCTGCTGTAGTACCGCCCATCGAGCACCCTTGAACGGCAGAGCGTGCACTGCAAGTAGCGCTTGGCCGTGCGCTCCTCCGTGGTCGTCGCATCAAAGTATCAGTGGGCGGCCCTTTCGTATGGCCAGCTTAATAGAATATATGGCTCACTCGTGGCACTGCCTTATTGTCAACATTGCTGTCTGTTCATAATAAGTGACAGGTGCAATTCAAATCGACGACTTAGATAGCGTATATACGTGTACTAAGGGTGAGCTGCGCCGCGCCGCCGGCGACGATGGCTATGAAGCTGTGAGCAGAAATTTGCTTGTGTCGCAGCAATTACACCTACTAGCGACTGGGTATATGTCAACGATCCCCAAGAAGGATTAATTACTGACTTTGCTTTGCTTCAGGGATCATTATTTACGGGAAAAACAAATTATCGCACACTTTTCTGACACCGGTGACAGCGGGGCAGGATGCGCCGTAAAAGTGCTTGCTTGGCGCCGGCGGCTTGCGGGAGGAAAAGCGGTGGTGTCTCCGGCCGGCGCTTGAGCGAAATGTTGCCTGTCAAGTGACAACTTTCTAGAGATTGGGTTACAAATAACTTAAACTTCGTTGATGCAGCTTGAGATACCGCATACCATCGATGTGCAGCAGCAGACGAACGCCTTCGCCTTAGCTCAAGCACTGAGAGCGAGGGTAGCTATTCAAGTGTACGCATCGTTCTTAGTTAGTGACAGCTTAAATCTCTTGCCTATTAATAAAAACGCTCATGAAATTACGATAAACATTTCAAAAGATTGTAATTTTCTAACATGTATGAGTGATATGTCAGTGCCCTGCTGTCGAGACTAAACCCTCGCCTGCCGGACGAAATGTAGTGGGTTCGCCAAACTCACTTCACGCCGAGTGTGTTCGGCAGCGAGTGTCATTAAAGTTCATCGTGTGACACGATGCGAATTACACTAAACGTGAGTGCACTCGTTGAAAGTGACACTGAACTTGCTCGTCTGACCAGGGTGCCCTCTGATTTTGAGCGCAATGGGAACGATAAGTGAGTTGCGAGACTGTGGTCGCCGACCACATGTGGCCCAGATATTCAGCGGAAGAAATACTTTACGCTCTGGCTTTATGTCTGAATCAAAAACTTAAAATTTTATGTCGGTGCATGGCAAGAACACCTGGGGTTCGAAATTAGTGCGAAGCCGTAAAAAACAGTGTCCCTCGTAGCCCACATGCTGGTTCTTAAACGTTCCATGCTGCAACAAAGCCTCTAAAATACGGAATAACTTGACGACCCAGTGTCGATAGTGCTGGAAAATTAGGCTGACTTTCGGACATCGATGTTCCACTCGGTGAATTCTTCCCTTTGCAGTAGATTAAGAGAAGGGAATCCTGGTGGAGTTTGGCTGGTAGGTTGGTTTGTGGGGTTTAACGTCCCAAAGCGACTTAGGCTATGAGAGACGCCGTAGGGGTAGAATTTTCGACCACCTGGGGTTCTTTAACGTGCACTGACATCGTACAGCACACGGGCGCCTTGCTTTTCGCCTCCATTGAAAAGCTGCCGCTGAGGCCGGGATTCGATCCCGCGAGGCTTGGAAACAGTAGTCGAGCGCCGTAACCACTGCGCCACCCCGGCGGGGTCCTGGTGGAGTTTGAGAACAATTTTACAAGCTAAAATGTGTTGCTTATCTTTTTGTTGTTGTTTTTTTTTAAGCTTTTTCGTTTCGAATTTTAAGCTTCTGCAAGAAGCAAGTGCCAAAAATAAGGATTTGAGGGTCAATTGGGGGAACTGTAAGTTACGGCGTGGAACATCACTACCCCTTTAAGCGGAAGCCATTTGTTTCAACTCCAGTTCATCGTTGTCGCACTTTGTGTCTAAGTCTAGCGATGAATGAATACTGCACGAGCCTTTCTATTTTCTCCTGAATTATTGGCACTAGGAAGTTCAAGTGATAACATGCCCAATGCTTAACTTTTTCTTCAATTTCCAGCCAATAAGTCTCCGAAAGGTTTACATACCAACCACCAGGGGCGAAAAGTTTAAAGAGTAATTTATCTTCCTAACTATGTTTATAAGTAACTGTAAAGCGATAAACCACTTCATTTAGAGAGTGCATCTTTTATTCGCCCGTTCAGCAGTTAAGCCGCATCAGCGTCGCTGCAGGTGTAGCCGAGCGAAAGAGGTTAACGAGCCAAAGAGGATTTCTCAGAATACAGAAAAGAGCTACACTAGGTGCTCTGCGTTGGTCGTTCATTAGCAGCATGCGATAGCTTGCACGATTGTCCGCGCCGGTCACGGAATTCACAGCGCTGCCTTCCAGCAACAACTACTACAAGAAGAACAAGAAGAAGAAGAACAAGATGCAGAGAGGAAGAGCAAGAAGAAGAAAAAAGAAAAGAAGAAGTAGAAGAAAAAAGAAAAGAAGAAGTAGAAGAAAAAAGAAAAAGAGAATGAGAGAGAGAAAGAAGAAAGAAGAATAATGAGCGAATCATGGTGGGTGTGTGCCATGTTTCAAAGGTCCAACAAAAACAACCATGTCATTATCTATGGGCAAAGGCTGTGGAGGCGAGAACTTAACAAAGGGAGGAACAACGCGGGAAGCAGGTACGACGCAAAACGAGGCTTGTAAGTGTACGCGAAGTGCAGTTTCCTCTTTGTCCTTTCTGCATTATTCTTTCTTTTCTTTATTCTATCGTAACCGCCTTTCCTTCCATACAACATTTAGTTCCCGAATCACGCACAAAAAAAAAAAAATGTGCGCAGCGTAACCTCACTCGTTCGGTCATGCGACCAACAATCGCCTCCCACTCTCTTCTTGCGGGCCACCATATGCGGTTATTCTTTTCTGGGAAACCAAAGTATATACTGTCGCACATCATCTTTGCGTTCCTTTTCCACAGCCGCCGGCATGCGGCCTTATCACTCTAATTCTGGCACGCGGATCAATTCTGTATTTTTTTTTTTGTTCATGCTCGTTGTCGCGAGGCACAGCTTTATCAGTTTCTTTGTCGCGCAAGATGCATCGAGATGTGTCTCAAAGATTCCTGCCACTCGCGTAAGCTTCTGCAATGTTTAGGTTGTGCTGGTCACCGTTTGTGTTTTTATCTAAGTGTTTCCTCGCTTCCTTCAAATAGAGCGTTTGTCGGTGTCACGTCATCCTCAGATTGACGACCGCCGAGCACGATTGTTGCTATTGCCACCATCGACTGCTTAGTTCTTTTGCGGGCGCAAGTCCGCCCAATAATGAGTTGATTCCTGCGAAGATCAAGTCTCCTTATTTGTTACCAACGGCATTGTCATAACCAGTGACAATACTTACCACATCCTGCCAGCACAAGGCGCCAAGTGACAACCCCGGGACGCTGGGAGGAGTCAATTTTGTCGCAAGTTGCGTGCCTGGCACGCATTAGATTGTTTATACGTTCCGAAGGAAAAGGCTGGTATCCAAGAATTCGAGACGAAGAAGGAAGCAGTGTACAAAGCGTCAACACCCATGCAAGATGGTGTGGTCCAGTTTGATCCGACTGTATATAGCCCTGATGCAAGTAATGTTTTTTTATTAGGCTCGGGTCTGTAAGTACACTTGGTGCGTTTATTTTCAATAGCAATCCTCTTTTCGCTCTTTTGGGCCATTATCTGATCGCACAGCTTCGTGCAGTTTCAAAATTGTTATGCCAAGAAAAACTTCTCATCATAGTCCTTAGAACACGGATCTCTGTCTCTGCTAACGCCTGTCTGCTAACCTGTGACCTGTGTTGTAATTTGCTTCAAGACTGACTTGTCGTACTACTCCAGTGGTCATATCTAGCGGTTTCTCCGGCGCCTCCACGTCCATTTCCGGGCGTGCGATAAATCGCTTCGTCGCGGCAACGCGTCGTTAGGTGCTGCTTCCCGGAGTAGTGACGCGTCTGAGAGCTGACAGAGGGAAACAAACAAAAATAAGCGCCGGTATCCATAAGCTGTTTGGGTAGTTTACTGTCCCTATGAGGGCCACACGATGCGTCTAGGCTGGAACGTTCGGGTGGCTGACACAGTGGGCCAACCCTCTTATCTTTCGAGCCGAACGCTCCGGCGAGCTTAACGGCTGACCAGCCAGGACAGGCCGTCGGTCGCCACAGCGGCTCCCCCGTGTGCGACAAGTTCTGGTTTCATTCGATAAGCGCTTTCCTTCTACTACTGGTCTGGAAGGTAACGCGAACAATTTACGATATGAACTAATAAGGCTTAGTTTGTTTGTTTTTTTTTTTTTCCTACTGCGATGTCTTTCCGAATTCGGGATATAGGATAACCTATGTCGATTCTTATTATATAGTAGAAGCCGTGGTTTGCAAGTGGGGGAGACCGTAAAGAGAAAGAACAGAGGAACGTTGGCCAGTCTCAAAACGTCCAGTTTTCTCCCTTAGTTTTTGGGATGGTACACTGCCACGTCAGGATAGGGTCATGCCACGTCCTCATTGGAAGCAGTGACACCAGCCTCGTATGAGCCTCACTCCTGCGGACCTGAATAGTATATGTCAGTTTTTGTTAAGTGATGGCATACGATTTTAAGCACTGAACACTTCAGCGTTTGCAGGCCATTCTTTAATACAGTGACCATCTTTTATTTTGTTAGCATAACATACGCTTCCTGGGTAGACACCAGATTTTTTAGTTTAACGAAGTTCTTGTCGGAAGTTAATTCGCTCTTTTTTAAAATGCTCCCTGTATTAGCCGCAAAAAGGGTGAGTCTGTGCACGAACGAATTTAAAGCGGAAGAGGTCAAAGAAGGAAGTCACAATCCCCCTCCCTCCTTTTTCTATTTTTTTTAGGTAATAAATGTCACATGAGAAAATTGAGCCAAATCCCATTTTATAACAAAAAAGTTTCCAATAAAAATACTTGTCTAAAATATATGGTTCAAATTACATACATCGCTCAAATGGACAACACTGACGTCAGCGCCAGAGTTTCTCCACAAGGAAGATCTTAATAGTGTCTGGTTAAAATGTTCGCTTCACGTCGACCAGCCACTGTGCATCTTTTACAATGCATACGGAGGCTAAAGGTTTGGCTTCGGCCGAATAGCTTTTTTAGATATGCTGAGAAACATGTAGGTATCAGATAGGCGTATGCTGAATAGGTTTCAACAATCAAGCTCAAACCTTAAATGGCCATTTGAAAAGTATCAATGACTTGCTTATTTTTTGATCGCTAAGTAAGCCATGGATAAGCGAACATTGTGTCCGCCAAGTTTCTTGCTAGCTCTCAACATAACTTCTAGACACCCTGAGATACGGGATTTTTTTTTTAATTGTTTTTACTCTGGCTTACACTTCACATTTAAAGCTGGAATGAACAGAAAAAACAGGGAGATGTAACCGCTGGTTAGACCCTACATAAAGAATTCCAAGCAATTATCAGGAAAACTTTAGCACAAATAGAAAAAGAACGCTACTGCACAATATTATTAACCAATACAAAACGAATTTCGCAAGGTATGGTTGTCGAGTGTGATATACGCAAAGATAAAAATCGTGGTGTATAACGAGACTGCTACGCATTGTCTCTTTTGTAAAATGTTCGCTCCAGTTTTCTAACGCCGTGAAGAGTAGTTGGCCATAAGCGTTTAGAAGTGGCCCTATAACAAAGGCAACTTTCTGTTAACCTCAGTCGGTATAGAATTTCTAAACCTAGGCCTGTTTTACGCAGTTCTTTCTGACAGGCGTTGTTCGCGCACTTTGCAGCACGACTGGGGCTCACACACTGGAAGGCTTGGTGCGATATTAGGCGATGAGTGATGGGAACGCCGTTAGCGCGAGTTCTCCCCTTGGTGGGGAAAGAGAATGGCTCCCTTGCTGCCCGAACCTTTACTTGAGCGGGCATCACGTCGAACGGTATAGGAGCAATGAAGACGTAACCTGTGGAACTAAGAGAAGGCGAGCCAGGAAGAGTTGCGCGGAGGGGTGGGTACTTTCGAAGGATTCACCCGGGACCAAGAAACATCCTAACTCCGTAAATGGGAAAGCCAAGTACGAAGAAAAGACAAAAAACAAAAAACTAAAAACAAGACGGTAATCTTGCACTTTCATTCGAAGGCGAGAAACGAAGCGGGCAGATAGAAGGTAGTTCAGACAACGGCAGAAGTTCTCGCTTTGCCGCGGAGGCAATTTGTCACACCACGGGGAAGGGGAAAGGAGGGACCTTTTGAAGAGGGTTCGGCGCTCGGGATCCATCCTCGTCTTTGTCAATTTCTTGTTTTTCTTTGCTGGACGTCCGACACGTGCTTGGAGAGGCACATCTCTCTTTGTTCCTGGGGTGGGGCACGATGTCAACTTTCTACATCCTCAACTGTCTCGGTGAAGACAGCAGCGCAGCTTAGCCGAAGCCGAATGCAATACCTTGATTTTTTTTTTCTTCCTCATATTAGTTCACAATCAAATATAATTACAGAAGTAGTATGCTGATGATGTCAAATGGGTCAGAAGTGGATCCGGTGGCAAGGAATCATGAATTGGTTGCGACGCATCTGCTGCATGAGGAAGCACGTCTGCTGCTGTGGTATTCAAATTTGCGTTGTCTTGAACCCAGTGAATGATTATAGTCACTGAGTAACGGTGACAAGCAGCATGTATATAGTCTGTGCGACCCTAAGAGTGCCATGGACTTTCTTTAAATGTTTTAGGGCTCCTTTAGAGTGAGTCATTATGTGTACTTGTTTAAACGTAGGGTCAGGCCTCAGGCAGCGTACACGTGCTCTAATTTCCCCGTGTACGTACCCTCTTCCCCCCAATCTAACAAGGGTGGAGGAAGTATCTCTGAGGCGGCTGAGAGTCGGAATGGCCCTTACACCCGCCGTTCGACACCAGTGCCAAAGTCCTACTATTCCAGTTCCCGACAAATTCTCACGCTGCGAAGAACCCACCTGCGACACCACTGTCCGGCATCTAATATGGACATGCCCAGGAACTTCGCATATACGCAAGACCATTTTACAAAAAGCTCGACTTTCATCGACTAATGACTCTAATTTCCACTTATGGCTAACAAACAACATTTATGCGCGCAGTTTATGTGACTTCTTGCACATGGCTGCACTCCACATATTTCTGTGACTCTAATAGAACTTTTTATGCCGAGTGGCAAACTCCAACGCCATAAATAAATAAATAAGTAGTATGCCATAAAGAAGGAGTAAGTACATCGAGCTTGGTTGTACTCTACGAATGTCAATTACTTGGCTGCGATACGCTCTTAATCACGTTCCACATATGTTCCAGTTATAAATAGATCCGTTTAAATGTGGCGTTTATAAACGGTATGTATGGGGAGCCAGGTTAAGGGTGTTGGCACATGAAGAATACGGCACTGCACAGTGAAGCCTATGCACACCATGATTTTGTTAGCCGTGCAAGTAACAGAAAGCTCACGAAGATAAGATTTAAAACAAGCTACGCTTTTACGCGTAGATTGTGTGGAGGAGACGGGGAAGGGGAGGGGGGGGGGGGGGGTCATTATGGCGAACACTTATGCGCCTGGGTAGATAATCTTGGTTATTTTCAAGCGCGGACTAAATCAAGCGATAAACGAAGAAGCCTTGTGAGGGTTCTCATTTCATAGCTACTTTCAGGTTTTTCTAGCCAGCGAGAGCAGATGTTAACGGAGGCTTTACTACAGGAAATAAACAACATTCCATGATTACCACCGTGTTGTCAAGCCAGCTGTTTAAGCAGCACGTCCTCGCGGCAACCTGCTTTCCTGACAAACATACGGACGAGGTGCGGGAACTCCGACACGCGCTCGGCTTGCGTCTAACCCGCTTAGCCGAGGCAGACACAACACCGGTCTCACTCTGAACCCCAGGGGGGTCATCTGTCGCGGTGCCCAGTTTCAACGGGCGGAGCCCAGCGACGTCTGCTTCGCTCTCCCGTCTGGCGTCCTTGGTGGCGCAATGCTGGCTGGATCGTTGCAGACCTCCGGCAAAACGTAACGCCCTGGAGACTGCATGGTGCCTCTGCGAAACATACAGGCAGTATGAATGGGAATGCTCTATTAGAGTACACGCAACGATTGCACCACAAAAAAAAAATGGAAATTGCAGAATACTCTCGTTCGCAGCAGTTTTTCTCTGTGCAAATGGTCCTTTTAGTGCTCTATTGTATGTTTTATGCATGATGGAAATGAACTCTAAGCTGAATCAACTTGGCCTATCAAAAATATTGCAGGCATTTGTCTTTTTGTTTTGTTGTTTTCTTATATTGGGTGGTTTCGCGGAAGAGTAGAAGAGATAGGAGCTGAGCTGGGGTGTTCTTCGTGTGAGGCCACGATGTGAGACAAAAAGGCGTCATTCAGCACGACCAGCAAGTTCCAAGTGCGCAGTTGTCAAACGAATGTTTCATTCGACAGCAGCTGTAACAGCCGGAACAGTTGTTTTTTTTTCCCTCAGTGGAGGGCAACCATCTTCACGCCGCTCAATTAGCAGGAGACATAAGAAATGATGTGGTGATTCTGTGAGCTACTGCTGCCCACGTTGGCCGAGTTGCATTATTAAACCTTTTGGTAACTTTAGTTGTGCACCATGAGCATCATTACACCCGATGAGGTCCCAACTTTACAAATGTCTTCCCTCTTTGTCCCCGTTTTTAGCTATATCCAGTCCCCTCGTCGAGCATACCGGTCACATGCATATATATTCTTCCCTCGTTTATGCCGAATGCTGTTTGTTTGTTGTTTTTTTTTCAGTGTCCTCTCTGACACTCTGAGAGATCAGCTCTTATCCGTCTGCACATTACTAATAATAAATGTCATGCAATAGTTTATTTTTTTTTAATATCAACTATCTCTGCTTATTTTAGTTGTATGTTATTATTATCATTTATAGGAGGTATTCAAGTGATGTCACGAGCGCCATTTTGTGGCACAGAGCACATCTTCAGCAGCGTAAGCCAGAACAGATAAAGATAAGCCGATTAGATAGGCCTGCAGCCTTTCGCCATGCTTCACGTACTACAAAATGGCCGCCAATGTGGCAAGGTGCGTACTGCGTATAACGATCAATTTTTCATATTGATTCCAACTACAGTATGGTGATTATTGCTCGTTCCCGAGGTCAATCTACTGTGCTCAGAGTAGTTCACAGGTTTTTCGATAGTCGTCAAGTAGTGATACCGTAATTTGCAGGTTATGTACTTTCTTTCTAAAATCTTCCGATTGCCTGCTGTTATAACCTAATTTCCAGGCAGCACAAGCCTCAGGGCCAGTGTTGCCACTACATGACAATGCGCTGGTCCTACATTGGGCCGGACGTTGCCAACACAATACCAACACTGGGCCCAAGATTTGTGCTGTCTGGAAAGACTACGGACGAAATATACTCAATGCCATCTTTATTAGGCCGACAAGTTTCCCATGATTCGGCTACACTGTCAGCGTCTCGCTTAAATAAATATGCTGTCTCTCTCTGTCTGTCTGTCTCTGTCTCTATCTGTACTATAGCTCCAGTGTCTCAGTACAGATCTTAAATTATGAGTGTTTTGTCGCTTTTGCTCAGCTCCAAAAAGTGCATACTCAGCTTCTGTCAGGATTATTGCTGTCTGAACTTTTTGCTTTTTTTTAACGCGACAAGATTTATACTGCTGCACTGATAACAAAAAAAAAAGGTAGAAAAAAGAAAACGAACTGCTTTCGGGAACCGCACTCTTCAGTTCTTCCCAGAAAAAGTTTGCTCCATATGGCCCCTAAATAAAATGCAACAGAAGTGCGTTGCAAAATTATTTTCTCGCTTTTCATGTTGCTTTCAGCAGAACTTGCAAGGGCATTCGTCTCGGGACGGGAAGGGAGAAAATGTGGAATACTAACACAGCAGCGTTGGAGAGCTGACAGAGGATACTTCGGTGCGGCCAGCTGTTCCACCATTACCGCAATCGCTGCACTCTAGAACGATAAAACAGCTGCTGCATGCTGATTACACTGTCATCCTCTCCTTATTTCAACATCATCTTCTGCAAATTTATAGTCACATCATGTGTGGATATCCTTTTATACCCGTTCTGCAAGAAGGCGTCGTTGCCAATATATTATGACGACACACAATGGCAGCACCTGCGTTGGCATCACTGGTATATCACATATGGAGCAGCTCGCTCTCTGAGCTTTTCGCGTGGTTTGTTTCTGTTGGAATAGCAACAAATAAAGCTCACTAACGAGGGACGTCAACAGCTCCGTCATACAGATGCAATGCTGGCATTTTTGCTTCCTTCTCAGTGGCCGTGGTTTCAGTGCCGTGTTGCCGAGACGCCATCGTGCAATGGAAGGGCGCTAGGCCAACAGCTGGCGCACTTTTATAGAAAAGATCCTGCGAGGATCGTTACTGGTATGACCTTCCTGTGGAGGATGGCCATATTGCTCGTCGTCGTTCCCAAGCGCTTATAGGTCCATCATAGGAGATGCTAGGAGACGGATTTTATCACTTTTTGTAATGTTTTCTGTGACCTACTTCCAGATGTGGCAACACGGATAGCATATTGGCAAATACGCAGGCGCTCTTCTCTTATGGTACCAGTGACAGAGGGCTTGTTTTGAGACAGAGGCAGGAGCAAAATTTAAAAAAAAAAAAAAAAACGAATCATGTCATATTTTGCTCTCGCTTCGACAGCCATGTCATCGCTCGGCGAGCTGCATGATGTCGCTTGGGCAACACACTCGTCGGACAACGATGACGACACCCTTTCATGGTGCAAAAAAATACCATAATGCTGCTCCGACACAGGAAGTTGACAGGCTTGGAGTAAGCTGGAAGATCATTTGTTAACCTATTTTTGTTCGATTTTTGTAATCGGTCCTGATAACATACATATCTCGAAATTCTGTCTGCATCAAGCTTTCTGTTTGTCGTGTTCTGCCTTTTTTGTCCTCTACCAGGGACAATTTTCCCATTCAAACTGAGAAATATCGTTTTTTTTTTTTAATGATATAGCTGCACTCATTGCAATGTCGCGCAGCTTCATGCCGATAGAATGACCTTCGACCAACCTCAACGTCGAGCCAACATCGGTCTGGCGTTCATTCATATGCTTCTCGAAGTCAAACTTTCAAAATCAAACCGCACTAGCCGCATTACTACATTACCGCATTGATTTTGACCCACGTGCCGGGCCTTCCCGCTCCTTTTTTCAGATGTTATCATGCCCCATATCAGGTCGAGCCCACGACAGGCTCGCCTTCATACTTGCAATCGACTAGGCGCACTATTTAAATGACCGGCAAAATAAACAACTCCCTATTTTGCATATCGAGGAGCCTTCGCTTACTGATTCGCCAACTTGGGGTGGCCGATGCTTTACGATACAGAGTTGCTGTTTTTCTTGCACAAGCTCATTGATTTTCGAGGCCTGCATAGGCTGGAGAAAACCAGGTCACGTTTTCTATCTTTCATCTCTCAACAGCTACCTTCATTCGTTTTTGATCCCTTAGCGCAGTCATCGGAAACTAATAGCATCTTCGAAATGCAAAAAACGTCAGTTGATGGAAATCCGTTCTCCAACTTTGTCATGTCCATCAATTGAATCGATAGCTCTCTTTTGGTCCCGAGCTTAAACAAACACAGGAAACCTCCATCTGGCCTCTCTCACCGCATTTCATTTATCCAACTAGAAGCCCCTTCGTTGGCAGGATAAATCAAATCGCTAGCAACGAGATATTAATTTCAAGAATGACTGTGATTTCTGGGCTTCTCGGGGCTTTCATATTTCACTTTTCTTTTTTTCGGCACATCTCGCGCTCATACAGGGTCTCGTTGGACGTTTTTTTTTTTTTTTTTTTTTTTTTAAGTCGATATTTATTGCCTCAGGGCATCAGTAGGTTACGAGATGAAGGATGAATAAATGATTAAATGAATTGAAAAAGGTTGGCTGATTTTATGAAGTCCAGAAGTGAGCGATGATGAGGTCCCTGCGTCCAAGTGACGTATGAGGCAGGATTGGTTGCTGAAAGGCCAGCTATTCTCAGGTGCCGGATTCGTGTTGGCTTGAGTGCTGGGCAGTCCCACAGCAAGTGGTGGATGTCGGCCTCGACATCTTCGTTGTTACAGATCGGGCATCCTGGGCGAGGATATAAGTGTTGGAAGTATGACCACGTCCTGGTTACTGCTGGTGTAAGGGCAACACCGACCCGGATCCTCCTAAGCGCAACCTCCTCTGCACGGGTGAGACCGCGGGGAAGGGATATCGCACACGGAGGGATAAGTGCACGTGTGCGGCGCCGGAGGTGCTCCTTTCTTGACAAAAGGAGGGTAGCGTCGTCGACTTCGAGAATCCTTGGGATTGATGCGTCTTGTTTCACGAGGCGGGTTGCAAAATCAGCTTGACTTTGGGAAGGCAGCAGATCCCGTGGGACCCACTCAATGCGTATTGACAGTGGGATGCGCGCCGCAAGCTGGTGGATGTCCTGGCAAATTTTAGGGCAGCGGCTGACACGTCGGAGCAGACGTTGGACGTTTAGTTTACGTTGTAAATGGTTAGCCGATTCATGATTTAGCATTAGCCTGACATAGCGAGCGATTTTTTTCTATTCTATGTTCTTTTTTTTTCATATTTGTACATTTTACCACTTCCTTCTGTAATGCCTCGGGTCCTGAGAATAAATAAATAAATAAATAAATTCGCTTATAAGACATTTTGATTTTAGTGTTCGGACACTTGCGCTCGAGCGACGCGAACTCGTTGGCCTTTTGTTTTGTTTTTTTAAATAATGTATTAAGGTCCCCCTGTCCTTTCTTTCTGTAGCTCCCCTCTGTACTTCCCCTCGCTATCCTCTCCCTATCCCTTTTTCTTTCCCGCCGGCCGCCGCTCAGGTGCTCCAGATATCTAGATAGCAGTTGCCGCGGCCAGAAACACTCTTTTCCTTCTCCTGATTATTTAATAGTACATCACTACCACCACCATTTTGGTTTTCATGAATACAGTACACGGTTAGCCATTTTGTGGTTTAACTTCCTAACGGACGATTTTCTTTTATTATTCTAGGTTCGCTTAATACCTTGCTCCGGCGTTCTACCTTTGGGACTACGTCGTTCTCCAATAATTTCCATTTTATTTGTCACCGACACTTATTTGGCGCCTAGTTTGGTTTCCAAACCGACTAATGCGATATATAAAATACGTTATAGAGAAGGGTTAAAACACGCACTTAGTATAGAGAACACGGGATATGTGCCACAACCTCAAGCTTTCAAAACTATTCCCTTTTTAGTTCATCAACTGGAAAGGAGCGCTGGGAACAAAATCATCCGAATTTGATCGAATCTCCTTTGGATAAAAACAGCTTACGCGAGGTTCTGGAGGAAGGAAGGACAAAGCAGCTGCGTTCTTCACGATGGAAGACTGCACAAAGTATTGAAGTGCAGGATGACTGGAAGCTGAAAGGAGGCAAAAAGATCGAGTCGTAATAGTTAAGTAGTTCGCATTAATGTCGACCACTTGACGTTCGTTATTGGGCGTTGGTGCTAAAACGACAGGGGCATTCCTAGTGCACCTTAAAAGTTTCAAACGGCCAAAGTCGCGAATCAAGGAATGGTGAGAAACATGTGCCATACCGCAAGGAGATTATTGCCACTGATGAATCTATTAAGTGGAGAATTATCCTTCGAATGGATTGTGGCTTGATTTACCTGGGAATCCTGGGCGTTTTTCTAGTGGCGGTCATGCAGCGTCAGCTGGAATAGAACCAGACCATCACTTGCTGAAAGAATGTATTTTTCTTTTTTTTTTTTCGTGCGCAACCAGCCTGCTGAATGCTTCTCTGCGAAGGAGTTCTTTCCCACTGCACATTCGCTAAGTAGTTATGGATTAGTGTCGCCGCTCATTCTTGAAGAACAATGTATACGTATTACTGTCGGCGCTTGAATCCGGCTCGTAAAGCGACCTGCTGTGCATTATGGAATTTCCTAAGAAACAAGTGATATAAAATCGTGTCAGTCGGCAATGGGGTGTGGGGACGGTAGTGTAAATCGCCGCGGCGCAAGCCAGAATATAAGCATACCACTGTGGTCCTTTTACGTCTTGGGCCTTGGATTCTGATGACCTGCGAGCTACCGTCTAGCATTAAGAACGCTCGTTTTCGACAAGGACGGTCGCTATCAGAGGAACGCATGAATTTTCTTACGAAGCCGTGGTGTACTTCGCCTGATCGGATGCTTCCGATATCACTGATTTTGCTTCTTATCACTCTTCGGAGCAAATGCCGCACAATGAGAATAGAAGAAAAACATGAGAGCGAAAAAACTTTGCCTCGCCTTTTGTCCACGTTGCGCTACCGACTCAGCTGCTACTGTTTACATGGCAGGCGCCCTTACTCATACGCAAATTTTGTCACTGCACGTGAATTCTCAATGTTTTATTGGCCTCATGTCGGGACCCTTTCACCCTGCCTTTGGCTGATCCCTGCTTGGGTGAATGCATTTGGTGCGCACTGTTTGGCCATCGCTCGAGCGTATAAACAATTAAGCAATTTTCAGCAAGTTTACCTGCCGAACACGCTCTTCCTAAACTTTTAATTTTCTTTTCTACACCCTTCTTGTCAGGTAATTTTACATTGTGGTTGCTATTTTGCTTCATTATATTTCTACTAGTCAGTTTCTACCCCGCCGGTGTTAGGACGCTCAGCTACTGCGACCAAGGATGCTGGATCGAACCAGCCTCGGCGGCCGCTTTTAAATGCAGGCGAAAAGTAAGGCACTCGTGTTCTGTGCGATGGCAGCGCACGTTAAAGAGCCCCAAGTGGTCAAAATTTCTGAATAATATACACTGGAGAAAATACGAAATTTCCCGCTACGACCGTCTCTCATAGCGTGAATCACATTGGGGGGTTAAAGACCATAAACTAAACTAAATTAAAATTCAGCACAATTTATTGTCGAAAAACGGCAGTGATTCTTATGTCATTATTTTTAGCATAGAAAGCGGGCACGTGTGTCTCAGTGTATTTTCCAGACTTACCTTAGCGCCTCCATCTTCCATCTTGGTGCATAAAGAATACTATTAAAGCGATGCCACTTTGCACCTAGCTCCCAGCCAGCTATATGTGTTTATGGTTGAACGGTGACTATTAGGTCATCTGCCCTGACTAAATGCTCCCCCGCTGCTGGAAGCGCTACAAGAGCTTTAACAGCACTAAGGTTTGTTGGTTTTAGAGCACAGCTCTTACGAGTCCGTTCGGAGGTCGATCCGCGTTGCTGTTGGTGTCGTTGCCGGTGAAACCGAGCGAAAGCGAGTCAGCGCGGCGCTGGGGTCTTGAGAGAATTTGTTTCGCCTCGTGATAAAAATGGATAGTGCTTTGTAACTTCACATACATACATACATACATACATACATACATACATACATACATACATACATACATACATACATACATACATACATACATACATACATACATACATACATACATACATACATACATACACACACACACACACACACACACACATACACACATACATACATACATACATACATACATACATACATACATACATACATACATACATACATACATACATACATACATACATACATACATACATACATACATACATACATACATACATACATACATACATACATACATACATACATACATACATACATACATACATACACAAACACACATACATACATGACATACATACATACATACATACATACATACATACATACATACATACATACATACATACATACATACATACATACATACATACATACATACACACACACACACACACACACACACACACACACACACACATACATACATACATACATACATACATACATACATACATACATACATAACATACATACATACATACATACATACATACATACATACATACATACATACATTACATACATACATACATACATACATACATACATACATACATACATACATACATACATACATACATACATACATACATACATACATACATACATACATACATACATACATACATACATACATACATACATACATACATACATACATACATACATACATACATACATACATATTTCAAATTCATCGCAAAAAAGTTTAGATAGCTGTGCTGAAATTTCGCACAAAGGAGTATCGTAATCCTCATTAGAATTTTTGGACAGTTTTTTTCCGCAATAGGTTAAACAAGCTATAGTGTTCAGGCACTTGGCTTTGGGTTTTAGACGCTTTCTCACTATTTCTTGTTCATGTTTCTTACGAATGACTTTTCTTCCTGATATCGGCCTTGAGTTCTGGCCTTGCCATTTGCGCCAAATATATGTTCTTTCTTCGTCGTATTCAACCGCTAGATATAATAGGGGTAGCGACCTCTTCATTAAGCGATTCTTGGCTTAAGTTCACCAATTAGCTGATTAGAGCAGTAACCACGGCAAGACTTCAGGAGCATTTCATCGCCGCCCTTCGTCAAAGTCATCGCCGCCCTTCGTCAAAGTACACAAGTGGCTAAGCAGCGTCCAATACTGTTCATTGATTTCTGTGGTTCGCCTAT